>NC_072021.1:6460416-6492916 GCF_027791375.1 Indicator indicator
TGAAATGTGCTACTGTACATTGACAGAACTGCACCTGCTATCAGAGCTGAGCCTCTGCACAAGCTTTTGTGTCCAGGCCATTTTGATTTCAGAGTCTGGATGAGTACAGTTGAGTTTCCTTAGGAGCCCCTGCCCACAGTTGGGAGAATGTCAGCACTTCATTCTGCACCCAGCTTCCTAGAGCCTAGTTCTTGTTGGGTATTGGGGCCATGGTGGCCAGAAGCAGTCTGTGCGCTTGACCCAACCATAGAAAAGTCTCAGTTATTTTTCTTCCAATAAGACCAATTGCTTTTTCTATATGGTTTGTGAAATTTTATTGTAATCTTTATTTTAATGTGTAATTGCAAGTGTAGTGGGAAAGCTGAAGGCAATCCTGTTCTCCCCAAGGCTCTTACAAGATGGTGACTCAGGCAATGTACAGAGCTGCAGATCTTCAGATCCTATAGTTTCAAAAGAAATCTGAAAAGGAAACAAATTTTGAAGAAGGCTTGTCACTTGTTGAAAAATTGCTGCCTACAAACTCGGGTTTTGGATAGTAAGAAAGGGATGAGGTCAGTCAGGGCAGTGCTTTTCCCCCTTTTTAAAGATGTGAAACCTGCTCGTCTCACCGCAATTACAGTTTTCTTTCCCATTTTCAGTACGCTTCCATCTTCCCATGCATACTTACCACAGCCATGACCTGACCCCATAAGGAGGCTTTCAGGAAGCTATCCACAACAAACCTAACTGGAGGATGCTTACATCAGGTTTACTCAGATCAGGCTTTCCTTTGATTTTGGATTTTTTGGCTTCATCTCTGCTGGAAGTGCTTTGCAAGTTCCCTCTTAACATATGCACCATTCTTGCAGGCCAATCTGCCCCTGCTGCAGCGGGAGCTGCTGCACTGTGCAAGGCTAGCCAAGCAGAACCCAGCCCAGTACCTCGCCCAGCACGAACAGCTGCTTCTGGATGCCAGCACCACCTCACCTGTTGACTCCTCAGAGCTGCTTCTCGATGTGAACGAAAACGGGAAGAGGCGAACTCCAGACAGGTGAGCACCACCGTGCTGTGCACACCCTGCTCACAAATGTCCAACGGGACAAATGTGCTGAGCTCCACTAGCAAGAGGAGAGTGTAGGGGTGAGTGCCTGGGAGGAACTGGGATATGTTCCCTGGTTTGCAGGTCTTGCCTTCATTACAGCTTTGCAGCAGCTGGATTGCCTTTGCTTATGTGTGTATACAATCATAGCATAGATTGGGTTGCTAAGAACATTTAAAGGTCACTTTAAAAGGGTATCTACTCCAGGGACATCTTTAACTAGACCAGGTTTCTCAGAGCCCCATCCAACCTGCCTTTTAGTGTTTCCAGAGATGGGGCATCTAGCACCTCCCTGGGCAACCAGTTCCAGTGTTTCACCACCCTCGCTGTAAAAAATGCTTTCTTTAGCTCTAGTCAAAGTCTCCCTACTTTAACTTCAAAACCATCGCCCCTTGTCCAGTTGCAAGAGGCCTTGCATCTGCAGGATGGATACATGGATATATAGCTCCTTCCACATGTATATCTCAAAAGTATATAAATGCATTATGTGCACAGTGATTCAGGCAGGAAACTCACCTGAAGACATACTGTGGTCACACCCACACAGAAGTAGCGCTGTCCAGCCAGTAGTCTGCTATATGCTGTGTGGTATTTCTGTGTAGCACAGTGATGGGCAGCAGATCAGTTCCATATGCAATCCTTTGTATTTGAGATTTTGTTGGACTAAACAGTAAATACAGGGAAAATGGCTTAGGCACTCCTTGGGAAGTACAAGGCAATCTCCAGAGTGCAAGTTTTGAGCCCTTCTGCTGTGCCATGTTTGCATAACCACCTATCTAATATGCATCAGGATATTTCTTCCAAACAGTATGTGGTGGGTTCACTGAAAATGTTCACTGGAAATGTTCACTAAAATCTGGTTTGTTGTAGAGCTGAGGAGAAGCCCATGCATGAGCAGGATAAGTGAGTGGGTGTGTGTTAAGTACAGTAGTTTTAGGGGTGTGAGTCAATTTCCTTACTTGAATAAAGTTCTTTGTTTAGTGTTAGAAGAAAATGCTCTTGTGGTTATTTATTTTTAACTGTCTTCCCAGGATAGTGTTAGAAATTCTGGCTAACATATATATTGTACCTTTGGGAGGCCCAAAGACTAGATTTTTCATAGGCTTGTTTGCATGGATTTTGTAGGGTGGAACTTTTATAATGCTGTTCTGCCAAAAAATGCAGAGGTGCTCTTGAAATTTGGAAGTCTCTGATTGTGAGCCATTGCCTTTGGCTTCACAACTGAAGTCTCTCTTAGGCTGTGTCCAGCTGAAGGAGTCTTCAGCTTCTCTTGAGGTATTAATGAAGCTTTTGGGATGAGGGGTAGACAGTTTAACTTCTAGCGTTGTAGGTAAGATCCTGTGCTTGGATTCCTGGGATCCTAGGTGGGGACTGTAATGTGGGATGTCCCACTGGTGTGCGTGCTCTGAGGTGACAAAGCTAGCAACTGCCAGCCTCTGTAGACTGCTGCTTGAAATTAGACTCCTTAGTTTGGAGGAAGTGGCGTTTCAGAAAACCCCATCCTTTTTTTGACTCAAAAATTCTTTGCTCCCATGAAACACCTGGAAAGAGATTGTCCAGCTCTCCCATTGCTGTGGTGCCTTGAGTTTTAAAATATGCTGGGTTTTTTTTCCAGTTTCAAACAACCCTGACACTGGTTAGTCACAACTGCTTTTCTTTTGACTGTGATTAAAGCTTTACAGTGGAGTTCAGTGGAGAGGTCTTGTGCACTCAATAGCCTTATAACTATAGTTTTAGTAAAAAGAATAAGATCCTGTTGGAAAGGTTCTTAAATTTACTGCATGGGAGTTCACATAGCTTTTGATTTGGATAATGTAAGTAAATCAACCACAAAAAACTGTCCTCAGAGTCAGAGCATGCCTAGACCGAGTAGTGAAACCAAATACTTGTCTGGCTTTACACTCTCTCTATATATTAATTATTTTAATTGTTTACAGTGAAGCAGGAGGAAACATCTGGAAACAGATATACCTTTTGTTTAGATATTTAAGTAGTTTTCAAATGTACTAATAAAAATACAAAGGAAAATATGAGGCATCCTTCCTTTAAGAAGGGGGGTGTTGCTGTGATTCGGTTCCATCAGAAGATGGAAAAAAGTGACTAAAAGGCAACAGATGATAGCAAGCTGTGTGGTCTGGTTGACAGCACTGGAGGGAGAGACTTGGACAGGCTTGAGAGGTGGGCCCAAGCCAAACTCATGAAGTTCAACACAGCCAAGTGCAAGGTCCTGCACCTGGGGTGGGGCAACCCAAGCATAAATACAGTCTAGCCAAGGAGTAGCTGGAGAGCAGCCTGGAGGAGAAGGACTTGCAGGTGTTAGTTGGTGACAAACTCCCCAGGAGCCATCAATGGTCACTGGCAGACCAGGGGGCAGCTGTGTGCTGGGCTGCATCCAAAGCAGGGAGAGCAGCAGTACAGGGAGGGGATTCTGCCCCTCTGCTCTGCTCTGCTCAGACCCCACATGGAGTACTGTGTCCCAAAGGGGAATGGAACTCCTGGAGCAGGTGTAGAGGGAGGGCCATGGAGATGATCAGAGAACTGGAGAACCTCCCTTATGGGGACAGGATGTGAAACTTGGGGCTGCTCAGCTTGGAGAAGAGAAGGCTCTGGGGAGAACTTGCAGCAGCCTTCCAGTAGCTGAAGGGGGCTACAAGAAAGCTGGGAAGAGACTTGTTACAAGGGCTTGTAGTGATAGGATGAGAGGGAATGGATTGAAGCTTGGGGAGGACAGACTGAGATTGAAGATTAGGAAGAAATCCTTTAGAGTCAGGGTGGGGAGGCACTGGAACAGGTTGCTCAGGAAGGTCATGGATGTCCCTTATCTGGAGGTGTTCAGGACCAGGTTGGATGAGGACTTGAGCAACCTGGTCTAGTGGAAGGTGTCCCTGCCCATGGAAGGGAGGTTGGAACTGGGTGATCTTTAGGGTCCCTTCCAACCTTAACCCATTCTATGAATTTATGAATCTTTCCAGAGGAACTAAATGCAGTTATAATAATTCTTTTTGGAGATATGTCTCTCAGTAAATTGCAGTGTCTTTCTCACTTGCCAAGGGTTATAATATATGTGCATGTATGTAAGATAGATATAGATATAGATCTATATATACATATATAGATAGATAGATATAAAATATATATAATTTTAGATTTAGATATTTTTATATAGCTAGATATAGGTATGATACAGTTGTGGTTGTGTGTGTATACCTAATTTATACATATATATATAAGAAATAGATATACACACATTTTTCCATATTTGCATTTTTCTTTCAAGTCACAGGTCACTGCATCTCGTTGGCTCTAGTGGAGGCAAAACACACCAAGAGATGAGGCAAAGGAAGTGGAGTGTGTGTGTTTCACATATCCACATCCACCTTTTGATTTTTTTTTGTTGAAGAGAATCCACACACAGCAATATTTTCTACTTACATTTTCAGAGCCTTTTTTTTTTTTTGCATGTGCATTTTCCAGTTCTGGTTTTTAGCTGCATATCCAAGCCTACTGTATGTGAGGTTTTATAGAGCAATCTGACAGCAGAGCTTCGTGTTTTACTGAATGTTTTCTTGGTGCATATGGTCTGACACGGATGAGCAGCCACGGTGAGATTTTGGAGTCTATTAAAGTAGCTCATTAAAAAGATCAATCTGTTTCTGTAATAACACTGGGAACCATCAGTCACTGCAAGAGAGAAAAAGTGACACCTGAGGAGACAACACATTTTAGTAATTTGTTCATGGCATGTCATGAACAAAAGCCTTCACTATATTTTGTTTGCAACTTTTGCATTCCACTGTTGTAAAGCAAAGAAACTTAGACTAATGTGAGGTTTTATTTTGGTGAATGAATGCTTAGTTATAAAAAAACTTAATTTCAAATACATTAACCACTAAAGACTTTTTGCTAATTAGCCATCTTTGGGGCTTCTTGGAGAGGGGTCTATGGCATTATGACCATGTTGCATAGTGACTTTGAATTTACAGAACTTACAGAATCAACCAGGTTGGAAAAGATCTCAGAGATCATCAAGTCCAACCTATTACCTAATACCTAACACCTCATGACAACTAAACCATGGGTCCAAGTGCCACATCCAAGCTTTTTTTTCCAATACCTCGAGGGATGGTGACTCCACCACCTCCCTGAGCAGCACATTCCATGGCCAATTACTCTTTCTGGGAAGAACTTTATCCTCACCTTGGGTCTAACCTTCCTCTGATGCAGCTTGAGACTGTGTCCTCTTGTTCTGCCCCTGGTTGCCTGGGAGAAGAGACCAACCCCCACCTGGCTACGACCTCCTTTCAGGTAGTTGTAGAGAGCAATAAGGCCACTCTGGAGCCTCCTCTTCTCCAGGCTAAGCACCCCCAGCTCCCTCAGCCTCTCCTCACAGGACTGTGCTCCAGACCCCTCCCCAGCCTCGTTGCCCTTCTCTGGACACATTCAGGTATCTCAATGTCCTTCTTAAATTGAGGAGCCCAGAACTGGACACATTTATGACAGCTGCCTACAAAGTAGACATAGGATAGCAAAAAATTGTTTAGAATAGCTCTGATTTTGATTGAGTGGTTGTGATTGTTTTGTGACTTTAATATGTGCTGTGCTTGCTCTAACTGTCGCACACCAACAAGAAATTCATGTCAAAGGTACTTGGGCACAGATACCAACTCCAGTAATTGTGTTGGGTGAATCTTACTTGGAGAAGCTTCTCCTCCTCTCAATACAGTGAAGGATGCTCACAGCTCTTACAGCTATGCTCTTTGTAAGCTATGTGTAATTATGAGGAATTTTAAAAGAATTTTCTTCATATGAACTGTTAGCAAGGCAATATCAATCTTTTCTGTTAGACAACGGTATAAACAAAATAAGTATTTTATTCCAACTTTGGTTGGCCATCAAGACTTTCTTGGTGGAAATCCAATTTAAATCAAAGCATCTTGCACAAACAGCATATGAACAGCTTTGCCTCCTTCCTGCAAGCTGACGTTAGTGTTCTTAGAAATTGGTGAAATGCTTTTGATCAAGTGAAGACTTCCCACTCAAGGCAGTTTTGCATGGTCATAAATTGCAATAACTTAAAACTGAAATCATAACTTGCAAACAACTTACAGTCTGATAAATGGGCACAGGTTAATGACTGTTGTCTATTCTATTGTCTTTAAATCATGGCTCCAAGTAACATGACCCATAGCTGAAGGAGCCCATCTTTATCATGTTGCCACTTTTCCCAACAACAGAGCTGATTTGGGTGCCTATCAAGGAAAATGCAAGCAGCAGGAGCAAGAAAAACAAGAAAATGTGTCAGTTAGGCTTCCTACATATTTGGTGTCAGGCATCCTGGGAAATGCTGCTGTGCTGAGGGAATGAGACCTGGAGGAAGGAGTAGGACTGAAATCAGAAGCAGAGTAATAGTGGGTTGACTTCAAGGCACCTAAGTGATGTCACTCTTGAGTACTTTGTCTATTATTGCTATTTTCAATAGATATAGCTGCAGTAAATTTGCCAGTGATTCCTGTTCTGATGAGACTTTGGAATTTGATACATTTTTATATGTTTTATATTCTTGCTGGCAATGGCAAGATCTTACTTTGAGCCTCTCTTCCAGTAGATATTATCAGAGATTTGGCTTCATCCTTTCTCTCATTGACGTTAAAGGAGAACCTATTGAAGGGCAACAATTAATACATTGAGTGTTTCTCCACAGACAGTCCCCTGGGGATGGTTTGTGGGGGAGGGTCTGTGAAGGGCAGTTGGTTTTAGCAGCAGACAAACATGAAAATTAGATCAAACTTACCTTCTTGACAGCCACAAAAATGTTGTTATTACTAGGAAGATAGATTGTGCCATCTGCAAACTGTGAAGGAGAGAGTTCTCTTTAAAAAAGGCTGGCATATATCAGCTGTTTAATAGAGGTTGCTGGAAGAAAAGATTCTCCTGCAGCAGTTATTCTACCCAGTAAGCTTTCTGTTCAAAGCTAACATTTTGTAGGTTTGGTTTATTCCACTAATCAAAAAAACCCCCACATGTGAGTGAAATGAAGCTTCCCTAAAAGGAGTTGTGAACCTGCTGAAGTAATGAGTTCAGCGTGAGATGCAGATTCACAGGCAGAGGTGCAAAGTAGAAACAGCTGATTATTAATTGAATTAACGAGTATCTATAATGTAAAAAACTGCCCTTGTCCCTGATAACTCCTCCTTGTTGCCTGAGCATAAATCTTATAAGAGTAATGAGGTGAGAAATCTTGAATTTTATTGAGTACTTGAGTCTAACCACATCTCCCTACAAAATTAATGACAGTCACAACACCTTCAACTGCAGTAGCCCAGATGGTACAAGAATCTCTGAAGGAAGCATTTCTCATCATCTAGAGTCATTCTTGCCCAAAGCCTCAGCGTGACATTGATCTTGATGGGATCTCATCCAGTCACTAGGTGTAGTTGAGCCTCAGTACACTTAAACACTACTTTAAGACTGTAGCAGGAATTTCTCAGCCCCTAGCTTCAACTATCAGTTGATTGTTTCAGCTTTGCAATTGCAGCTGTATCCATCCCACCAGCCCCTGGCTTCAGTGAAGGCTGTTTGCTTTGCAGCCCAGCTCTGTAAGCCCTCCAAAGGAAGGCTCACCTCGTAGTGCTTCTGAAATGACAGGGAGTGCTGGAGAAGGTGAACATGTCCTTTGTGTCCTTTCAACAAGCAGTGTTGTGAAATGTCCTGCAACACCACACACTTGGAGCAAAGTGAAGGAACAAGCTTCATTTCCTGAAGCTGCACGTGTACGCAGGGCTGTGTGTTCCTGAGCAGCTCTGCTAAGTGACTTAAAGTTTCTTTGTTTTGTTTTTCAGAACCAAAGAAAATGGCTTTGACAGAGAGCCTTTGCACTCAGAGCATCCAAGCAAGCGGCCCTGCACTATTAGCCCAGGCCAGCGGTACAGTCCAAATAATGGCTTATCTTATCAGCCCAATGGTCTGCCTCATCCCACCCCACCTCCTCCTCAGCATTATCGTTTGGATGATATGGCCATTGCCCACCACTACAGGGACTCATACAGACACCCCAATCACAGGGACCTCAGGGACAGAAACAGACCTATGGGTAAGGCATGGTGATTTTCTACATAGTCTTTTTAGGTTTGTTTTTTCCTTGCAGTTACGTTTTGTGTTGTGAACAGGAGGGGATTTACTGATTAAATACCCCTGCCATTCAGGTGTAGCCTTTATAGCTCTTTGTCCATCTAGCTGCTTCTAGTGGCCTTATTTCAGATTTGTATTTGTAAACATGAGTTGAATATTACCTTTACTACATTTTAAAGCAAGGGAGTCAGAAGGAGGAGAAATCTGTGCTTTCACAGCTGCGTAGGTGGCATGGACACTGTTAGGCAAGGATAGGTAGAGCTTTTTGGGTTTTTTTCTTCTAAGGCCATATTTGTGACAATAACAACATTAATACAGCTTGATTTCAGCCTAGACTAGAGGAAAGTTGCTAGTGTTTTGTGTGTAACATCTCGAGTACAATGCAGTGTGGGGGTGTCTGCAGAGGATGCAAACAGCAGGAGCATCGACCACACCCCACGAGGCACGGTTGGTTTAATGGGGTGCCTGATGCTTTTGGATTTGCCTAGCTTGCTTCACATCTGCACTTACTATTCTTCCTTGTTTAAAACAAATCTTCAATAGAGAGGAACATTTACAAATATTTAGCATCTGTATAGTGGAGGCTAAACAAAGAGCAAGTGTCAGTTTCTGCTGAGTGTTGATAATAAATACTGGTGTGGTTGTATCATGTTGTCAACTGCTCTGATAGATGTGCTACATTTTAACCACATGTTGTTTAAACATCTGTGAAGGAATGAACCCTTCATGATGCTCTGTTGGCATGGTAGTAATTACTGCATTTAGTGAAATAACATTGAGTTTAGACCAATATTTTTTTCAATTCTGAAGTACAGCTAGTATTCAGCATACCAAGTTATCAAAGAATTGTCTTGCTGCCTTCTGCAAGTGGTGCAAATGAGAAATTATATATTGGATTCAATGTCTTATATATGTTATGATTGTATATATTCAAAGAGTGTTGTTGTGCCAGTTTTTGAGAGGTCATCTTGCAACCTACAGAATTGAAGATATTAAATTCAGTAGAACAATAGCATCTTGTATGTGGAAAAGTGCTAAAGAGAACTTAGAGCAAAGGTTTTAAACATCCATTTATTTTTGTGGTGGCACTTCCTGATGACAGAACAGATAATGTATGATGTGTTTGTCTGATAGGTTCTTTTCCCCCACCCCTTTTCCCCCCTTGCTCTGAGGACTCCCAATATTGTAAATATGATTTGCTCCTTTTTGTCAGGGTTGCATGGCACACGTCAAGAAGAAATGATTGATCACAGGCTAACAGACAGAGAATGGGCAGAAGAGTGGAAACACCTTGACCACGTAAGGGCTAAATGTACTCTTCTGTGTAATTGTCCCAAAGAAGCTCTGCTGAGATAGGAAATTAGTTTTTCCTTTGAAACAAATCTGAGTCCTAGGACAAGTCTTGAAAAAGTTGGTGATGAAATCAGCTTCTCCCAGCGCTTGCTGTTAAGTGTCTACTGCAGTATCCTAACTATTACAGGCTGCCAAAAGAGGAATGGTTGCTGCTCTGCAAAGCCTGGATCTAGGAGAAAGTGGATTGTTCTTTGAATTTTTTACCTCTTATAACATTTGTTAGCTATCAGTTCTAGAGCAAATCTCCTGGCCTCTGTGGGGCCGCAGTCTGTTCAGTCTTTCCCTCCTTTTCCCCAGAAATCTCTCTCTGCAGAGTTTAGGATCACTGGTGAAACAGGCAGGGATTGTCATTCTTCAGACAAGATTAGAAATGTTCAGCTCTATCTGAGACAGCAGGGAGAGTCCTTCCTTTACCATTACTCAGCACATGAATGTTTCCTTGGGTTTTCTGTCAGTTAATGAATGAAATGTTCTGTTGCTTCTCTGCCCCACCCACTGCTGTGAGTAGCTGTTAAACTGCATAATGGACATGGTGGAAAAAACGAGGAGATCTCTCACTGTCCTACGGCGATGTCAAGAAGCAGACCGAGAGGAGCTCAATTACTGGATACGGCGGTACAGTGATGCAGAGGATTTAAAAAAAGGTGGTAACAGCAGCAGTAGTCATTCCAGACAGCAGAGCCCAGTGAATCCAGATCCAGTTACATTAGGTACAGTATCCTTATTCAAATTGTTTACCTATCCTCTTTCATCTCAGCCGAGTTATTTGTTCTTGAGATTCTTGTTCCATGATAGCAGTGACGTAGTCTCTGTTGACTCCTGAATTAAATAGAACTCTTGTGCCCTGATAGTCATGTTTACATGTGCAATGGCTTGGGGTTTGGGGTGATTTGGTAAATTGCTTTCTACTCAGCAGTGTCTAAAAGTGACGTGGTGGAAGGACAGACTGTCATGTAGGGATGGCAGTGCACTGAGGTGTGCACTTACTCCCCATCCCTTCCATCTCTCTCACTTGTCTGCTCAATTAAGGAAACATGTGGGTGTTCCTGGATTGTTTAGCACTGTGAAGCCAAGGGCTTTCACCTGCTTGGATCAAATCACCTACCTTGAAAGTTGTGTTTCTAAGGAAATGAAGAGAAATAGAAAGAGATGGGAGTATTTATATGGAAATATAAAGTACTTAGCTGTACTTGCTTTCTATATAAGAAAGAAACAATGTCTAGGATGCCCACAGTCATGCTCACATGATCCTCCTAGGTCTGTGTTCAGTGCTGCAGCCTACACAGCTGTGTCTGAGCTAGTTTGAATGCTGTTCACTGTGTAAATGGAGCCACTCAGGGTTTGGCTAAAGCTGCAGAGCCACTTATGAGGAGCAGATCAAGCAGTTGGACTTCTACCCCCTTCAGACCTTCATGGTCACGCTGGCATGATACTTCACACAACTACTCTAAGACAACTCAACTGTGTTAAAACAAGCTTTTAATCTGTGGGCTTTCTGTGATTTATTAATAAGCTGGTCTGTTTCTGCCCCATTCCCCACTTCCATGGCAGGCATGATAAAGAAACACACAGCTCAGTGATGTTTTTTTATTGTTCTCTGCTCTTTTGAAGAGAACAGCAAACTACAATTGCTTGTATAATATTTATCTTTAATAATAGAAATTGTGCATATCAAATGCCATCTACTCAAAACCACCAGAAACTGTGGTCATTAGTAGAA
The DNA here is from genome assembly GCF_027791375.1 of Indicator indicator. NCBI lineage: Eukaryota > Metazoa > Chordata > Aves > Piciformes > Indicatoridae > Indicator > Indicator indicator. Next base: position 6,471,696 of record NC_072021.1, read on the forward strand.
CTGCATGTGTGTGCTATTTTGCAACCATGTTAATTAAGACCTATGTTTTCCTTTTCTCCTTAAGAATAACTTTCTAAATCTAAAACTTACTTAATTACAAATAGAAAAAAAGAAAACCAAATCCAATACTCTCTTCATCTTCCTCATGGTAAATCTCTAGAGTTGTCACTGTAAAATTTAGTGTCTCTTCATAACAAACAAAACTTTTGTGTATGTGTGCGTGTGTGTGAGAGAGAGAAGATCTGAGCCAACGGCTCTACAAATGATCTTAAATCAGTGAAAGGAAGGGTTATGGAAATGGCTATTCCCAACTTCATTAATAAAGTCTAGTCCCTAGAGGAGCCCTCCTCAGAAAGGAGCATTGCTTGTAACCAGGAGTAATATAAATAATTAAATAATAATAATATTGTAATGAAATAAAAATAAAAAATAATAAAATAAATAATAAACAACAAAATGTAATATAAAGGAAGACTCCTAAATAGGCCATCCGAAATGTTGATCCTATCTGCAGCTTCACCAATACCACTTTTGAGGAAGTCCCTGGATCAAAAGTGGTGCCAGCCTTATGTAGTAAAGCTGTGATGCAAACAGAACCAGTCCGTGGTGCTTGCATGTAGAGGCAAAGAGACCTGAAGAAATTGAGTTTTTATAATTACCCCAAAGAAACTGAAACTCAAGGCATTCATCAAAACAGTGCAATCCAGGAAAAATAAGAACCAGAACAGCAGCAACAGAAGATAAAATGAAGATCCAACATACAATTAGATCCTATTTTATTTGTGTCTTTGTTAAGATAAATTATTGGAAACAGCAAAGTCTGATAGCTTAAAAAGATGTTGGGTGGCATAGCCTTCAGCATTAGAAGCACCAGTCACCTCTGCAGTATCATGGCTATGAACTGCTTGGAGACAGACTATTTCAATTCTAACATGTCCATTTTGGTTATTTGGCTTTAAAACCTACTTCTGAGATTCATGGATATGAAATTGGGATTGCTGCAGTGATCTAACATCCACATCAATTGTAAATATTTATGTCTGACATGTAAGGCAGAAAATACTTACTCTGGAGTCTATGAAAAGGTAATCCTCATTTCCTCGAATCTGGTAGTAATCTAGTTAACAAAACCAAAAACTGGTAACATTCAGAGGTGTAATAGAACTGAAAGAGTGTCTGTGAGCCTTAAGATGCTCTTTTGTTCAGGGCTTTGTATTTTAGTTTTGAAATGAAAACAAGGGGTTGTAAAATTCCTCCAATATTTTAATTGAAGTACCACAACATGTAAATAGTGTTCAGGGACACTAAATGTCAGTGATTCCCCTTTGTACCTATTTTTCTCTTTTTCTTTTTCTTTTTTTAACCAAGGTAACCCATCCTTTAAATCCATCTTGTCATCTCTACTAGCAAGAGGGAAAAAAAATGGGGCCCATATAGCTGCTGGGTCAAGGGTTGGACTGGATGATCTTTGAGGTCTCTTTCAACCAGATATGTGCTGTGATTCTGTGCCTTTGTTTCTTTTTCTGTATGATCAGTATCAGTATCATCACTGAAGTGGTAAGTTCTCACTATAAGCATTGTGCCACAATCTTCATCGATAGCTCTCACTGGAAAGCTCTGAGCTGAAATTCAGGACAGGTAGTTTGAGTCCAAAGCAAACTGAAGAAAATTCAGGTTGTCATTTTGAGCCAGTCAGGCTTTTTTTTTTTCCTGTCAAAGATTTTTGTTCTTCTTTTAAATTGACATCCCTGTAAATCATGTCGAGCTTGACAGTATCTGATCAATACTTTTCTGTTGATATTTTTAATTAAGAAATCAAATTAAATATTTGATCATTTGTTTTAACGCAGTGTAATCCAATACATGCATTAGCCAGCTACAGCAGCTTACAAGCTTTCATTATTCTCTGAGAGGGTGGAAGGTAAGATGAGTCCATTCTTCTCAGTCTGAATAATACATGTTTATGAAAGTCTAAAAATGACTCAGACTTTATATATATTCACTTGATGAACTGTGATGGTCTATGAAGTGAATAATACATCATCTGACTCCTCCATTCTGCTGAAGAATTTCAGTACTACACACTGCAGCAGGACTGCAACTCTCATCCTAATAGTGAATAATTGCACATATCAGACATTGTATACTGAAATACACAGCCACATAAATTAAAGATGAGGGTTCCTCAACATTGTGGGTTATAAACAAGATCTATAACCTTATTGAATGCAGCTGTGGCTCTAGATAAGTGGTGCAGGCACACATCAGAAGGTCTGCAGTGATGTTGATGTTTTGTGTCTGTTGAATTTATCTGAACGGAAATCTTACAAAACAGGGTTTGAAATCTCCCAGCTGAAGAGTGCCAATAGCTGAAGGATTTGACCTGGGAAGCCAGGATTCTCAGAAGTGTATGAATTTGTCAAAAATGCATAGGTTAGCCATTGCTTCAGACATTTTAAAATGTTAACCCCTTCAGAACTACTTTATTTTTTGTCAAAGGTTGTTCACCCTCATCCTTAGAGTGTTGGCCAGGACATTCCCATCAGAGCCTCTCTATTCATGCTGCCATTATTCTTCTACAGCCACCTGAAAGGAGACTCTAATGAGGTGGGGGGGTTGGTGTCTACTCCCAAGTAACTAGTGATAGGATGTGAGAAAATGGCCTCGAGTTGCACCAGGGGAGGTTTAGATTGGATATTAGGAAAAACGTCTTTACTGAAAGAGTGGTCAAGCATTGGTATGGGCTCCCCAGGGAGGTAGTAGAGTTGCCATCCCTGGAGGTGTTAAAGTAACATGTAGACATGACACTTGGGGACATGGTTTAGTGGGTGTGGTGGTAGTGAGTTGACAGTTGGACTCGATACTAAAGGCCTCTTCCGACTGAAACTATTCTATGATGATAAAATCTTTCCCATGCTGTTTGCAGATGATCAACATTGCTGTGATAAGCATGAAGTTCTCAACGTGGGAAAATTTATAGCTTGTAATTCTAGAGTGTAAAGCCTCTGTAATGCTTGCCACTGACACTGTTAAGTCTTGCCCTGAATCCCCTGCCTGCACGGGAGGGTTGGGCTGGGTTGTGGTGTGTTGCATTGGATGCTCTTAGATGGGGCTGCAGTGGCAGAAACACCGCACGCTTGGGTGTTCAGTGTTTGGGTTTGGCTTTGTCCTTGGTTGAGGTTGGTGGTTTTCCTTTTCTTACTCTCTTTAAATGAGAGCACAACCATGGTTTTAACACAGTTCACCTGAAGGTTTTGATAGACCGAAGGATGACCATGAGCCAGCAACATGCCCTTGTGGCCAAGAAGGCCAATGGCATCCTGGGATACAGTTAGTAGGCTGAGAGAGGTTCTCCTTCCCCTCTGCTCTGCCATGGTGAAGCAACACGGGGAATATTGTGTTCAGTTCTGGGTGCCTCTGTTCAAGAAAGACTTCAGGGAGCTGCTTGAAAGAGTCCAGGGCAGAGCCACAAAGGTGGTGAAGGGACTGGAACATCTTCCTAATGAGGAAAGGCTGAGGGAGCTGGGGCTCTTGAGCTTGGAGGAGCCTGAGAGGTGACCTCATTCATGTTTATAAGGATGCAAAGGGTGAGTGTCAGGAGGACAGGGCCTGGCTCTACTCATTGATGTCTAATGATAGGACAAGGAGCAGTGGGTGCAAGCTGGAGCAGAGGAGGTTCCATGGAACAGGAGGAAAAACTTTTTCACTGTGAGGGTGGCAGAGCCCTGGGGCAGACTGCCCAGAGAGATTGTGGACTCTCCTTCTCAGGAGACATTCAAAACCCACCTGGATGCATTCCTGTGTGACCTGCTCTAGGTGATCCTGCTCTGTCAGGGGATTTGGACTGGATGATCTTTTGAGTTCCCTACCAATCCCTGGCATTCTGTGATAGTAGTATTAGACATCCTCTGGTCATGTCCTGTAGTATAGCTCTGAAAAGAAGATTGTTTTCATGGACTCATCACTACTGACTAAATAATAGCCATGTTAATACTATTTTTCTTGCTTGGAAAATGTGGGTTTTATTGTCTTCATAAGTTCTTCTTGGCTTTTTTGTGTGTGCACCATTTCAAACTGTGGGAAAGGCTCTCATAAGCTCTTGATTTAATTCTTCTTGCAGAGGATCTCATTCCTCATGTAAAGAATTTGTGGTTGGAATAAGAGCTTGATTGATGTTTATGTTTTGGAAATTTTAACAATTAGCTGGCAATCTGGTCATTTATGTCATCAAATTCCTTTTTAGGAAAGTCATGCGTACCAAAAAATGAGCTCCACAGCTCTTTGGTTTTAATCGTAAGTAGCAGGCTAAAGGGCTTAAATCAAGGTTATGATCTCCTTGGAGCAGATGTGGTACCTTTAATAGGAGATAGGAGAACTCAGCAGGAAGTACAGGACATGAATGCAAGAAACCCCTTGTTTTGCCACGTTTGGAATCTGGTTGTGTCTGTTGCTGCAGGTATTGCAGGAAATGCAAGTAAGAGTGTTTTGATGATTTGCCTTCAGTTTTCCTGAGCTTTCAAGCAATGTTTTCTGCTGCCACCTCTGTCCCTAACTGAACTGGCAGCGTGCCTGGAAGTCTAAAAGCCTCCAAGGGATGTGACAAGTGTGCACAATGATATTTGTCATCTCTAGAATCGCACCAGCCAAGTGATACTGAGAATTTTCCTGTTTTCAGCATCAGGTCTGAAGTTCTCCGTCAAGTCAATTAAACCAGAATGAATACTCAGCCATTTTGCAGAATCTTGCATACACCCACCCATCATTTGATGCTTGAGAGGTGTGAAGTTCTGCCTACAAAAATCCATTTTACTTCCATCCCATACTTCAGTGACAAACAGAAGAGCTGGGGAAATCCACTCAGCTGCTTGTCAGATGGGAAGATTTGATCTGCCCCATGGGTGTGTGCAGATTCATCTGCTGGGACCTGCATCTGTGGAGCAGTGCACAGGGATTGGGATTCCCTGCCCTCTGTGTAGCTGACAAACCCTGGCATTTCCATCTTTGTTAGCTGTCTGCAATATTAAATGTCATCTTTTAAAATGTTGTTAAGGTTCTGTAGCCTACTGCATATAAACAGTACTGCATGTATATGTATGGTGGTGTGAAAAAAAGATTTGCAAAACTAATGATTCAACTATTTTCTTAAAAATGCTACTTTTTGACCAAGTTAGCGAAGAACAACTTTAAGATATCAAGAAAAAGTGATCAATTTAATAAAAATTAGCATTTAGAGAGAGCATGTGTATTCTAGCTGCATTTCAAACATCAAAAAGGATGTTTAATTTCTAGTAGCCTCTCTAAGAAGATGCAAACCTTATCTCCAGTGTAATAAACCAAGTCATTTTATTTTGACAATTGAATTCTGCCACACAGGTAATAGGAATTGTAGCAATGAGCTGTATATGTTTGATTTTTTGTTTTTTAATTTCTCCTCTACTGCTTTGAAAAACAGTTGATCACTTTTTAAATTGTATTTGAAGAGGGCAGCTTGTCATCTGCTGAGAATGTGTATGCTAAATTTTTGGCCAAAGTGAATTTTCTTTCTGTAATGTCTGATCTTGCGTCTTTGAAGTCTGTGTGGAAGGGATCTTGGTGATTTCAGAGCTCTTAGGCTCAGGCCCAGAGGTTAAAGCCTTTAAAAAACAGGGGAGAGGGGGAAAGAGCTGTCAAAATCTGATTGAAATATATGGGTGAGTTACGAGCTTCAGCTCCAGTGAAGTTGTTAGGCAGCATATGTTTTTAGGGCATGTAACCTAAAGGTTCTGGTTTTCAAACTCGTGCAGCCACAGTTGCCAACATGGGCTCAGATGTAGGGAAACACATCTCTGAACATGGAGGAACACCCCTTCCTCTTTCTTTGGACAGCTTATTTGATCACTGCAATGACATCTTGGCTTTTATCTTTGCTCGTCGGTAGCCGTCCTGTTTTCACAGAGCACAAGTGCCAAACTGGACTGTTGCCCTCTTTCTTCTTCCTTTTCATAAACATAATAACAAAGGATGAAGCACATCACTCCCTCAGTTGGTCTCACAAAGCCAACCTTAAAAGCATGGAAACTGTCACAGAGAGTTGAGCTGTAAAATAAAAATAAAGCAAACTCCTCTGATCTTGGCTTAAGATGAGACATTGGAGTCCTAAACGCTGCTCTGGGCTGGGTGACATTTGTGAGCCATGACTGTGGCATCTGTTTTATTTTGAGCAAAGAAAAACTTCACATGATTCTCTTTGTCTGAGTGGTAAGTAAAGGGAAAAGGTATTTCTCTAAGCCTTGTTCTCAACAAGACAGCATTGCTTATGATGCTTTTTCTTTTTTTTCTCCACACCCCCTCCTCCTGCAGAATCGCATCGGGAATTCCTTCACAGGCCTGCGTCTGGATACGTGCCAGAGGAGATCTGGAAGAAAGCTGGTAAGAACTGTTTAAAAACACCAGCTTAGTCTTCTGGCAGCTGTGTGCAGTTGTTAATGCACTGACGTGAGGAATGAAAAAAAAAAAAACAACAAAACACAAACAAAAACCCAAACAAACAAACAAAAAAGGCTTACTGGTAACAAGAAGAAATTGTGTTTAATTTAAACTGCAACTGCAGTTTAATGTTAAACTGCAACTGATCAGGACATGAAGTAATCTCTTTAATAGAAGCATCTGCTGCTATAGTTAGGGGTATATCAGTACTTCCATTAACGGATCTCTCTTTTCAGGGGTTATAATGGTTTCAGGCTGAAACTTGATATGCTTAAAGTTTCAGTCTGTTAGCAATTTAAAGGCAACCAAGTTTGTGTGGGATTTGTACTCTTTACCTAAGGTAAGAATTCCCAAAGGAGGGAAGAAAACCTGAGTTTATCTATTAAAACAAAACCTTCAGCTATGTCAGGTAACCATTCCTAATTTAAAAAAGCTCTTGTGCCTGTCAGCCCCCAGTGAAGTCTGTGTTCATAAACCTGCAGAGTTTTCAATGAGGTAAGCAAGATCATATCCCTGCAGCTGCTCTGGGTGGTTGCACAGCCATTGAGGGCAACATGGATGTACAGAGGTTTCATCAACACTTTGAAATTCTGCCTGAGAGCAGGAGTTTCCTGGCAAGGATCCCATTGCTGTGCTGGAGCTAAATCTTTGCTCTTTTGACCCTGATATCAGAGCTTCCTTGTTTTCAGGGGGGCCAGGAGGTAGCTCTCGAACACCAGCAAGGTAGTGGAGCTTCTATGTACCCACTCAAACACCACCCCTACCTCTTTTGAACACCTGTATCACCAGGAAGTCTACAGCAGCTGTCTGAGCAGGAGTCAACAGTTAAATAGCAAATATTTAGCAAAATATTTAGCAAAAAATAGCAGTAATTGTGATGCTTTCTGGTCAAATGGCCTTGCTGCTCGCTGCTTTAGGGTATTCTGTAACAATGCCATCACTGCATCAGCAGGAACCTGCAGGTTTTGTGTGATGTGATTTGTCATCTAAAACTGAAACATTTGCTAGTAATTAATATTTTGGGAACTATTGCATTTTCTATGAAAAATAAATAATCTACATATTTTTCTTTTGGCCAAGAAAAGTGTCACCTTTGTAACTCAATGTCCAGAAGTATTTTTATAGTTTGTTTTGCCTTATTTATGTTAACAGCTTAGATGGAAAAATAAGAAAAGCACACGCAGTATCAGGAACTCTCCCTAAGTAGTACATTATTCAGCTGAATTTCAAGAACTTTATTCCTCTTGCAGAATCCAGGTTTTGATGCCATTTGGCATATCAGGTCATTTATGACTTGTGGATGCAGCACAATAAAATAAAATTTTAAAAGTTTCTTTATGAGCTAGCAATACAAGTTAATGGAAACTTTTGGCTTGAGTTAGAACATTGGATGTGCATCCATACTGCATATATCCACAGATGGTAGAGTACAGGAGCTGTGACATGTCATCTTGTGAACATGTATTTCATCAATCCTTTGGAAACAAAATTTTCCCTTTGGTCCTATTTCCAAGCTCTCTTTTCAAGTTGATGTGCATTTAAATCAGATTGTTTGTATTAACTAAGCATGCCTGTGAACAGGAGAATAAAACAGATCAGATTCTCTAGAGGACACGTATCGGTGTCTGTCACCAAGTCAAACGTCAGAAAGCATACTGCTTGTCGTACATCACAGGCCGGCGATTTCAGGAGGCTCTCCACAATTCCATAATCCGTTCAAGGAAGTAAAACCCAAATTCTGCTCTGTAAGAATTGGTCTGTAGTGCCATTTGAGATCATAGAATCATAGAATGGTCCAGGCCAGAAGGGACCTCCAAAGCTCATCCAGTCCAACCTCTCTGCAGTCAGCAGGGACGTCCCCAACTAGATCAGGCTGCCCAGGGCCTTGTGAAGCCTCAACTTGAATATCTCCAGGGAAGGAGCCTCAACCACCTCCCTGGGCAACCTGTTACAGTGTTCCACCACTCTCATACTGAAGAACTTCTTCTTAACATCCAGTCTGAATCTGCTCCTCTGTAGTTTGAAGCCATTGACCCTTGTCCTGTCCCTGCAGGTCTTTGTAAACAGTCTCTCCCCATCCTTCTTTCAGGCCCCCTTCAGGTACTGGCAGGGTGCTATTAGGTCTCCCTGAAGCCTCCTCCAGGCTGAACACTCCCAGTTCCCTCAGCCTATCTTCATAGCAGAGGTGCTCTGACCCCCTGATCATTTTCATGTCCCTCCTCGGGACTCTCTCCATCAGATCCATGTCCTTCCTATACTGAGGGCTCCAGACCTGTACACAGTACTCCAGATGAGGTCTCACCAGAGCAAAGAAAGAGATGCGACATAGTTTTCCTGGCTGGACTGCAACTGCCACTCAAGAAGGCTACAAATCTCTCATGAGTAATTTCAGATGGCTCAGTGGGATATCTTGGTATTTCAGATGTCTGTAAAGACCAATTTATACGCAGCTGAAGCAAGTATAGAAGTCTGATTGGGATGCTGAATCCCTTGAACTGAAAGTTTGACCTAAAATCCGTCAATAAGCAACCTCAAAAGCATGTGAAAAAGGGCTTCTGTGTCGAGGAAAGTTGTCTTCCAACCATCCCCTATCACTTAGCAAGGCCTACTGTTCATGGCAGCCCAAATGGAAGCACAGGAGTTCCCAAACAAGCATGGAATGACCATACTTTATCATAGAAAGGCAATACGGCCCCTGCACATTTTCCAGGGTAGCCCTGAGAAAGAGATGGTGCGTTTGGGGGTGTGAAGCTGAGATAACTCATGTCACCAGCCCCCAGTGACCTCCTTTGCCAGGATCAGCCTAACAGTGAGATGATTCAAAATGCCATGATGGCTCAGAACTGTACCCCTGCTGCCACCTTTCCTTCCTCATTCTGTGTGTGCACATGATGTGAGGGAGGTCACCAGGTTTTGTAATGAAAGTGCATCATGCTATGCAAAGATTATTTCTCTTCTAGCAAATACCATCAAGCATACAGATTTTTTTCTCAAAGAAATCCACTTTGTTAGTAACTGCAGTTCACAGAAACAAAATGTCTGTATTTAAGTTGCCTCATTTTTATGAAAATGGTAATAAAATTGCATCTGTATGTTTGCCTGTGTATACTTTGTTTCTCACGATCAGTGAATGTTTGCAGTTGGTAATAAATATTCAAGCACCTTGCAAATGTCCTACCAATTCCCTTTGCTGATCTGTGTGCGCCTGTGGGACTAGAATAGGAATGCATAATTTAAATATAAATTGCCTGATTTGCATATACAATTAGTCTAGCTGCAGCTTTGATCGTAAGCAAAAATTATTGTCCTGTATTGCCACTTAGATAGAATTTTAATTCACCTTGAATATTCAAAGTAAATTAAGCCTTGGCTGTGTAGTTGAAGGGTATGATTTTTTTCCCCCCTCTCCTGAGGCTTTCCCCTAAACAACATTTATGGTAGGGTAATATAAGGGCATATTTTCAGCCTCATGAAAATAAAGGCATAAGTTTTAATCTCTAAATTCCCTTCACTTCCTCAAAAACTTCAGCTGAAACCTCTCCATTAGACATGCACAAGCGTAGCACACTCACACAGAGAGAGTAACAGAACTCTTCTTTCATTTTAAATAATTCCATTTCAGTCAGTATGTGGCTTAAAGTTAAGTATTTATTGTAATTTTGCTTAATAACTCAAGATGGAAACTTCATATGTTGGGGTTTTTTTTAAATAACAAGTGAGAGCCAAGAGACAATTCAGAAGTATCTGCACTTGGTATCTGCACAGAAGAGTTAGCTCTCTGTGCATGCAGACAAATAAATGCATGGGCTGAACCCCAAACCTGTAACACAGTTGTAATACTGAGATTTTAATCTACAGTAAAGCAGTTTTATTAGAAATCTATGTTTTTAATTAAACAGAACATTTAATTAAGGTGGTTTTTAAATGGATGAAACAATTAAGTGCAAACACTTGAATGAAACATGTCATAATTAGTTTTAATAGAGTGTTAATTGGTACTAGGTTTGCCAAGTTAATAATTACTGCTTATTAAATTTTCAATTAATCATTGTCATTTTGCTTTGAATAAAGATGAAAATTAGATAAACTAATTCAGGGGGAAGATGGTTTCCTTGTTAATTAGAGCAGTTAATTAAAAAAAAAAAAAGAAATTACTTGTTTTAGTTGTCAATTAAAAGACTGTTCATTAGTAAAATCTTTGCATTCTTCCTGCATCAAAACCCAAATAACTAATTTGTGACAATCCATGTTTCCCAGAATAAAAGATACGACACTGGTGTCTACTGGAGGCTGGGGTTGCTCTGACTGAGTTCTTCCATCAGGAAGCACGGAGGGGTTTATTTAACGAAGCAGCGTGCCCCTTGCTCAGTGTTAATTGTGCACTGAAGCTGTGCTGGCTGCTGTGTGCTCAAGAGCTCAGTGGAGCCAGGAAGTTGAGCTTTCCTAGTGTAAACAGGGGCTTGAAGGGGAGATCCAGAGGTCAAATGCATGTTCATAAACAAATTTTAATTCTGGCTCATAAAATTACATGTCTAGGGAAAGATATTAGATCAGTGATGTCAATTTTTAAAATAAACTCTTGTTTTATTTTATTTTTTTTTAACTTCATGTATTTATTTGTTAACATGGTGGGGAAATACGGTTAATGCCTATAAATCCTGTCTTAATATCCATATACATTTTGGGAAAAGGCTTTAATATTGCATCCTAATAATAATTCTTGCCAAACATATTCGTAAATCTTGCTGTGCTGCAAAACTAATTTTCCAAGTAAAATGTTCGAAAAGACTGCAGAAATAATGCACTAGAGATCTGAAATGTCTGCATTTAAGTACTGACTGTGAATCAAAAGAGCAAGAATCATCACATGGGGGAGAGACTTTGGTGGTGGGCAAGTAACGAAGCACCTGGGTGGTCTTGAAGAGAGTCTTGAGGAAACCAAGTTCCTCTGTGTCTTCCTCAAAATGAAATCTCTTGATTCAGTAGATATCTGCCGCGTTTCATGTCTCGGTCCTCCGCAGCCGCGTGCCGGCCGTGCTGTCCTGACGAGGCTCTCTTGCCTGCTTTGCAGAGGAAGCTGTCAATGAAGTCAAGCGCCAGGCGATGGCAGAGCTGCAGAAGGCAGTGTCAGAGGCGGAGCGCAAGGCCCACGACATGATCACTTCAGAGAGAGCCAAGATGGAGCGCACGGTGGCTGAGGCCAAGCGCCAGGCGGCAGAGGACGCCCTGGCTGTTATCAACCAGCAGGAGGACTCGAGCGAGGTAAGGGCCTCTTTGCTGGGCATACGTCACCCGTGGCTGCATCTGAGCTAGCTCCTACCTGGTGTCTGTGTGGTGTGGGAGTTCAGTGCCCACTATGAGCTGTTTGCACTGTTGCTTTGGACACGGCTTTCAGGCACATGCTGAGCTCCCAGTTTTCTTGGCTGTGTTGCAGCCTGAGTCCAAAACAGCCCGAGTTAGAAGGGACCTCTGAAGGTCATCTGCTCCAATCTCCCTGCAGTCAGCAGGGACACCCTCAACTCAATCAGGTCACCCAGAGCCCTGTCAAGCCTCACCTTGAATATTTCCAGGGATGGGGCCTCAGCCACCCCTCTGGGCAACCTATGCCAGTGTTCCACTACCCTCATGGTAAAGAGGTTGTTCCTAACATCCAATCTAAATCTGTTCTTCTCTAGTCTAAAGCCATTGCCCCTTGTTCTGTCACTGCAGGCCTTTGCAGACAGTCTCTCTCCATCCTTCTTGCAGGCACCCTTCAGGTACTGGAAGGTGGCAATCAGGTCTCCCAGGACCCTTCACTTCTTTTGAGCTGTTTTCTTACCTTTTAACTGCTGTTCAAGGCTGCATATCATGCATTCATTTCTCTTCGAATACAGCTTTTCAGTAGCTTTCTTGTAAAGCTTTTCAATCTACCATATTGAATAGATATTGCCAGGTAGAAAATGTTTCATGCCAAAATCTAACTTAAACAAAGAAATTATTTATTTAGGAGAGCAAGGTGGCTAAAAGCTTGTCTGAGGGAAGCGCTGGATGTAGAAGTGACTAGCAAATGATATTTCCTGTAGAACAGAGAATGAATGCAACTGACTCCTTGTTTTGAACGTGTGGCTTTGGCTTCAGGGAGAGTTAGGGAGTGGGTTAACAGCATTTCAGTGGAGGAAGAACAGACTGAAAGAACAACAAAGAGTAAAACAAGAAGTATGTTAAGCTTTGATTTGCTTTCAGACCTGAGAGTGGAAGCCCTGTGGCACAGGACATCCTAGTGAAAGAGCAGCCTGTGTTTGACCAGTGCCACAACGGCCTGTATAGCAATTAAATTTTACATCTGTTGCAGAAAAACAAGAGTCCTAAGTCAAAACTGTCCTTAAATACAGACATGACAAAGAAACAATGTCAGTTAAAAGTTATTTGTATATCATCTGTGTCTCTCAAGACCACTGAAATGAAAAGAACAATGCTTTCATGAAGTATTTATTGTTCTTATACTGAGATCTTGGCTGTAATAAACCCACTTTTTAATAAAGTTTAAGTGGCAGGGAGTTGGGAAAGAAAAAGAGTAGCTATCAGTCCCTCTTGCATGGGGACATGTATTTGGGTATGCCATTGGTTGCATGGGCAGTACTGTAGAAGAGGCACTTCAGTTGAAAGATGCAGATGAGCTGTCTTGCAGCATGCTGAGAAAACTGGCAGCCATCAGGGGCAGATAAGTCGGTGGCATGCTGCAGTATGCATCCATAATTTGAAGAAGCCTAAGATTTTAATTCATACCAGGCTTCTCTGGAGATGAAAGACTATTGTGGGATCACTGGATGCCCAGAGTTTCTCCTTAATGTGTAGCAGATGAATAAAAAGGAGACAAAAGGAATTGATTTTCAGCATCTGAAAGTTTCTCATGAAGAAAGGGGCTAAGGGAAGTGTATGTAGCCTTTAAGTACTAACTGTTCCATTGTAGATTAAATGAGACATAAATTCAATTTATTGGCATCTTGTAGCTGAGATACTCAAGGACATTTTTCTTGCACTGTATTCATAGAAAGGGCATTTGTCTGACTTAGTATCATGAAAGAGCTGTCACTTCGTGTGTGTGTATGTACAAGAGACTCTTATTTTTAAAACTAAGACTCCAAAGGTAAAGGCCTTTGGAGGAAATGGCAAATTAAATCTGTTTAGTGAACTCATACAGAATAGGCAGGACAGAGGAAGTAGTTATGTGCCCATACATACAGCACATCCTTCCACAAGCAAATGTGCGTCCAAAGGAAGGCATGGAGACGGTCTCTAATTAACTCCTGAGCAGTCACAGCTCTGGAAAAAGATGGAGAACAATAGAAATCTTTACTTCTTCAGCAGAATTGCTTATGAGGTTGCTCACTTCATGGAATCAGGACTTTTTAAAAGGGCAAATAGTTCTGTTAATTGCTCTCTAATGAAACATGTCTCATAGAGTTAGGGATGTTCTCAGGGCTGTGTATCCTCAGAGAGGATAGAAGCCTCCTGGGCCTAGAAATGAAGTCTAGTGTCCTGATCCTGCAGCTTTCACCCCTGTGCTCCTGAGTGACACTTCAGGGTGGCTGTTCTGAGGTGAAGAATGCAAGATTTAGTAAGTCTGCAGAGAACTCAGGTTTTCTCACTTTGTATTTAGAGGTGCTCAATGAATTGTGAAGAAATGAGAGTGATACTCGCTTGAGAGTTAGACTTCTATTACACTACTATTAAGTTTTGTAGTTTCTCTTAGGCTTCTGATTATACCCAAGTCCAAACACTTAGGAGGCAGTGCTTATTGTTAACTCTGGCTCTCCTTTTATGAGGGGGGTGAGACTCTGGAATAGGTGGCCCAGGGAGGTTGTGGATGCCTCCTCCCTAGGGGTGATCAAGGCCAGGTTGGATGAGGCCTTGAGCAGCTGAGTCCAGTTGAGAGGCATCCCTGGCCATGGTGAGGGGTTGGAGTACGTAATCTCTAGGGTCCAACCTAAGCCATTCTATAATTCTGAACTGACTTTTCCTTCATCTTTGAGGACAGGAGATCAGTTTGACAGTGTTTGAAAAGTGTTCCTTCAGAGGTGAGACCATGTGTTTGTTGGGGTTGAGGAATAAACTTCACATTTGCTTTGGTTTTCATCTCTGTGAACATCCTTTCTCGTTTGTAAGTCTCCACAAGCTTCTCTCTTGTTGATAACTTTCAGCAGAACACTTCCAGCAACACAGGTTCTGTGGCTGCAGGCACTGGAGTAGTGTTTTCAGGGTCAGAGTATTTCCAGTTCCAAATATGAGAATGTTGAGGAGCAGATTCTCCAGTCTTAGAGGTGTAGAGGAAGACTGTGCATTACTCCTCATTTCTTATCCTTGGCAGGACATTGCATTGAGGCCTGCAAGAGATCACAGGATGGGCTGCTCTATCATTACCATGCAGTTGCTGACAGAATATTTCTCCCACGGGTGTCATTTGTTCTTTTGGCTGCTGAAACTGTGAATGGAGATGGGAATTTGGCACTGGATTTCTAAAGTATCAGATACAATTTTCATCTGATATGGCCACTCACTGCCTGTTGGCAAGGTTTCTTCCTTACAGCTCTTCATCTGTTACTCAGTAAATGCAACCTGGACCTGGCTAAGCTGCTTTGGTGTGAGAACTTTGTGGCATGATTTTTACTACAGTCTTCTCCAGAGCTCAAAGTGGCAACTAGTACTAAGACTCAAGAGTTTTGTAATTATTACAATTTTAAGATAATATATAGTTTCCTCATCCAAGAGAACTAGGGGGGTTTATTTTGTTGTTTTGTTGTTGTTGTTGGGATTTTTTTATGGTGTGGGGTTTGTTTTGTTTTGTTTTTTTCTTCTGGGGTTTTATTTTGGGGGGGGGGAGGGGGCTTCTCTGGGTTTTGGGTTGTTTTGCTTTGTTTTTAAACCAGAAAAAGCAGCAGTGTTTGTGTGCAAGAAAACTGTGAAGTTTGGCAGGTTGAGCTGACAAGAGCAAAATAAAGGGAGCTGAGGGCAGTGAGAGGGCTAAGATTGGGAAGCATCTTGACTTTTAAGAATTGATCTGCAATATTTTGAGAAGTACCACATTACATTACATACTTTTTTTCAGCTTAGGTTTCTGACCTCGTCCCGATCCTTTGTTGAATTCCTTCTTTGCTTATGTTGGAATTGCTAAGTGAGATTGAACACACAGTGCTACTGCTTCAGTATCTGTACATTTACTTTCTAAAGATTTTCATTGTTTCTCAACAAAAGCCCTCCTGACTGACTAGGATTCATGATTTTCTGTTACTGTAAGGAGAGGCTGGTTGTAGACCAGCTAGCAGAGCACACTGCTGTTGGAAAGTAAAAGGACAGGAGATGGCCTACCTGTCAGCATGGCTGTTCCTTAACCACAAATTATTTCTTTACCAGTTCCTTACAGTTGCTTGACAGAAGATGCCCCATTCATCAGGGTTTGACTTGGCTAAGCAGAAAAACATGTGTGAGCAGCCTGCTCTCTAATGACTGTGGAGCTTGCTTTGGCGCAGTGTTCTGTTGTGCAAATCAGTTTTAATAGTAAGGGTGAAGAGCATAGCAAAGAGACTGGCTGCCCAGATTGTAGGGGGGTGGTGAAAATCATCAAAACATCTGTCTTTCTGCTCTGGTATAAAATGTCACTGAAGAATCTGAGAGTGTTCTTCCTCACTTTTGAGTAGGGTGGGTGTTGGGGGCAGGGAAGGAACACAAGTGTTTTGATTCTCTCTACTTAAAGCAGATGCTGACATCTGTTTAGATAAAACAAGTATGTAACTGGTCCAACACTGCTTTTAAGAGATGCGTAATGTTAGGGCTTATTTACATTGCAGCAGTTTATGTTGTATGTGAATATCACACTTACCTGTCATTTTGAAGACAGCTGGGTTCAGTCCCTGCTGAACAATCCACTGAGACCAGGACTGTGCCAGCAGACCTGAAAAAGTCAGGCAAGCCTGGTTTTCAGGTTGGTATTACATCTAATACCTGTGTCAGCTAATGTTATTTTTTTTTTGACTGCACATCTCTTAGAAAGCAGCACATCACCCCCCTGCAGTGGTGGGGGGTACAGGGGCACCAGAGGCTTGTGTTCTGTGCAGGATCAGCCTGGGTGTGATGTGGATGTTGGCACTGCCCCAGACTGCTATGTCTCTTCTGTGTGTTTCTCCACACTTCTGTTTTCAGGATTTAGTTTCTCTCCTGTAGACTTGGATGAACACAGATGTACTTCACACAATAAACAGTGGCTTGGACATGCCTGGCGTGTTCAGTGATAGGTATAACCCTCCTAGAAACATCTACAGGCCTGAATCTCTTTTTATGGAGCACTGCATTTTGACACAGTGTGGGAATTTCCCAAGTGCCAAAGTGTTTCTCTCCTAGTGGGTCTTGGATTGAATTTTCATAAACGACTTTGCTGGGTGTTTTTGTGCTGGTATTCAGTGGGTCATGCAGGTCTCATTTACACCACTGTGGTTTCAGTGATTTGTAGATGTTCTTTTTTCTTGTGGTAAGTCATGATAAGAGTTTTGAATGCCATGAGCATTTCAGAACCAGAAAAAAATCTGAGTTCTTCCTACCTAGCCATGTTTCCTTTCCTGGTAAACTGGGAAAATCCATAATTTCTCAAAGATAACAGAGCAGTCTTTGATACTGCAGCACATCATTTCAGAGTTCATCATCTCTTTGAGATGTCACAGTGCATTTGGATGTTTTTTTCTTCTTTAAGCAAGCTCTGCACTGAGTCTCAGCTGGAGGTGTCAAAGGAAAGCAAATACTCACTTGTGGTTGAATATTTCAAAGATGGAAGCAATGGGATGGGCAAAATTATTGACATGTATGCATCCTTGTACTGAAGACCACAGAAGTGGAGACCATTGATTTTAAAGGATTTTCATGATGGCAAACAGAAGTTTCTGAGGTATTTTGTTTGAAGATGGAAGCTTAAGTGCATGAGAATTAAGAGGCTGACCTAAGATAAGGCTCTGACCTAAGACCGATGTTCCTTGTCAGTTGAAAGAGGAGAATGAAATGTGATCGGTGGCATAAATTCGGAGCAAGCTTCCCATCTGGTGCATTTCATTGAATTAATCCATTTTCAAGGTAGTGTGGTTAAATTGAATTATGTAGTCTGAGAATCTGGCCTTTTGTATAATCTCACTGTTTCACAAGAAAACCAATGCAGAGCTAAACCATCACCCAGTCCTCCTCATAGCTTCAGCTACACCTGAAACGTTATAAAGCGCAAGATGGAAGCATGATGTAGTAGGTCACTACTTAAAGAACAGAGAACATGGGCTGGGAGAGGCTTTGAGAGATCTGCTACTCCTTTTCCAGTGCTTGAAAAACTCTAGCTGTATCATACCTTTAAGACAGCTGCTTTTCCTCTGCTTTCCTGATGGAGGTTCTCCAGCATCTCTAGGCAATTTTTGCCTGTCCTTACAAAGATTTCTGATAACATCTTTTTTCCAGTTTTTCTTGGAGATGTTTCATCTTGTTGGTTCTCCTGTTCAGCCATGTAGACATGGTCATTGTTTTCCTGCAGTAGTCTCCAACAAGTTTGGGTGCTGCTGTCCACTCTCAGATGACCATCTCTCCTTAGGTTTAACCATCTTGAGTTTGTTCAGTCTCTTCTCTCGGCTTGTGTTTGTCTGACTTAGAATTATTCTGGATGCCTTTCTCTGAGTTCTTTCCAAGTCTTATTTGTCTCACTTGATTTTGTTGTATTTTAAGTGCGTTGTCCCAACCTGAGAGTACTCCGGGTTAGGTCTTGCCAGTGTTAGCAGATGGAGAGTCTTGAGTATGAAAGCAGTCCATAGTCCTGCTCCTACACCCTTGTATCACGCTGGCCACCTTATCACCAACATGCCATTGTAGCCTCCTGTCTGCAGCAGCTGATCCGTTTTGCTGGTATCTGCTAGAGCTTCCCAGAAGGGAAGATACCTTGAATATGCTCATTCCCATAGTGAGCTCAAGGCAGTCCATGATACCTGGATCCACTGGAAATAGATGAACAGGGGCACATGAAGCACATCCCAAGCTATTAGCTGGCACCTCAAGCCTGGCTTTTCTTTGGTAGAATTTGACCTCTGGAGCTATCAGTCAGCAATGTGAACAGACATCACCTGCTGTCAAAGGTTACAGGGCCCAAGCCTGATCTTTCCTGGTGTCTTTCACTACTTGCACATGGGAAGGAGCAATGAATGGCCACAGTGGTAAGGGCTGTGCAGGACCTGCACATTAAATCACGCTGCTACTGCACCTCAAGATCCCCACGGCTTGTGTGCTTCCTTATGCTGATTTGCGCTGGAGTAATTTCTAAATGCAGTAAGTTGTTGCATAAATGTGAGCTGTAAAATTTGTTTTAAATTCTTGTATTTTATGTGCTTTTATTCCCACAGTTACACTAAAGCTGTAATGACCTGTTAAATGGGAAAAGAATATGTCCAACGGACAAAATCCCCTGCAGACAGTGTAGGACACATGAAGTAATCATACAAGGAGCCACCTTAGAGCTTTGTCACTTCATTAAACTCTTGCCCATGTGTACCACTTTTCATGTAGAGGCTGGTAGTTAATTCATCAGCGTTTTAATAAGAAAGTTGAACCAATACATTTAAAATGAAGTGACTGTTTTCTGACATCGATACAGATCTTGTGGTAAGATCCTGAAATCTTGTCAGTGGCTCTGGTCACATCTGCAGATATTTCTACCTATACAGATAGGCCTGCCCCAAAAAGTGAAAGCAAAATGAAGCTTCCCCAGAAGCTGGCCCTGTATTAACTAAGCAGATACCTGAAGTGAAAAAGTTGGACATCCTTGTAGTAGTTCCAACACACCTGAAGCCTTGCCTTCAATGTTGCAGGTGGATGTGCACAAGGGAGGGATTCCTGCACCTGGGCAGGTGCTTGCTGCCTTCAGCATTATACCCCATGCGGAGGTGTCTCTTCAGACAAGTCTGAATTGGGAGGTTTTGTACAGATAAGGAGAAAAAGGGAAATATGGGCCAAAGCCAGGGCTGGCAATTTGGATGGAAAAGAATACTTAGGAGGTCAGTAGGCATGGCAGTAGGTTGTGTAGCAGAGAAATTCTGTGCCTGTATGGCAACCATAGCAGAACTAAACCATGGCGACCAATCACAGTGCAACTATCAAGCTGCCAAAAGGAAACTTCCACAAGTACAGCATGACTGTTGAGAAATATTAGCCTAGCAAAGAAGGAGAATCCAGATAAATCAGCATTTGTTCTCTTACTGGTGGGTGGGATGAGGCATTGGATCTCCTTGAAATGCTAACCTAGCAAACTTGCTAGGTTGTTGTGTTGGGTGTGTAAATATGTCTGTGTGTGCAGTGTCCATGGAGTGTTCTAAATTGCTTATAGTTATTTTTCATTGTGGAGATAAAAGGGTTTTTTAAAAGGAAAAGTGTTCCAAGAATAGCACAGCTATCCATTTCCAAAGGTGGTTTTACCTTTCCAGCACTGGACAGAGTTTGAGCAAAACAAACCTGAAACAATGAATACTGAATCAAAACCAGGTGACGCCAGACAAGGAGTCTGAATTCCCAACGTTTAACTACCAGAAACATCTGTTTCTGTGTGTCAGTAATTCCACCTTTTTTTAAAAAGTGTTTTTAAAGATGGGAACAATTTTATGAATAAAAAAAAAATAAAGTCCTCAACACATGCATCTTTAATTACTTGGTTTAGTCTGTGTGTTTAATTACTTTGAATTGAGAATGCCATGTACTTTTGATTTCAATCTCACAGAGCAATTGAGCACTGGACAGTTACTTTTCCTCCATCTGCCAGTACATGCTTATGCCAAAAAAAAAAAAAAAACCAAACAAACAACCCCTAAACACCAACCAACTGACAAAACCCACAACAAAACAAAACCACCCCAGCAAAAGGAGGGGGGAGGATGGAACTAACACACAGATATTTTCTAAAGAAACCACTTGACTCCGATTAAATGTCTAATTTCCTTAAAATATTGTTTTGGATTTAGGTCTTTGATTCTGAAATTGGGATTTTTTTTCTGTGTAGTTGAGGAATATCACTTAAAGCCTGGCCGTGTTCCAGCATCCAGCTGGCATAGCTATAGAGTGTGTGAAAATGAATAGCATACGGATTCTGCAGTGGCTTCCTCATCCTGCCAAAGACTTGGGCTCCAGCTTAACTGTTCCCTGCCAGAAGTGCCACTGAGTCCAATGGCATTACTCAGATTATTAAAATTGAAGTTTTCCTGGAGTAACAAGTCTTGTCTGTGTGTCAGGTCTTGTTCTCCCTTTCTTGTCTTGCATTAGTTCCTCTCCACTTTTGGAGAAGCACTTTTCTTGGTGTGCTTGTTTCATTATTTGTCTTGGGTAAACCTGGCAGAGGAACTAGCTGAAGTGCTACTAAAACTTCTACTAGTCAGCCTGCTTCTGGTGGCTGGATGTGAAAGCATACTTGGAATTTACAGCACTGGTACTAGCAAATAGCTGCTTTTGTTCTTACCCAGTGTCTGAAAGCCAGAGTCTGCCAGGTGACTGGAGCTGCCACCAAGGCTTCACCATGGTTGCCTCAACCATTGTTAGGCAGGGAGTTGACTAGCATTTCCCTGCCAACCGTTTTTAATGTGAAATGTAGGACACTAGATAATTTGGATACTAGATAATTGGAACACCAGATAATTTCTGCCATCTCTCTCCCTCCTCTTGCTTTTAGAGTTGCTGGAACTGTGGCCGGAAAGCTAGTGAAACCTGCAGTGGTTGCAACACAG
>NC_072021.1:7801233-7841083 GCF_027791375.1 Indicator indicator
AAAATAGCGCCGACTTCACAAAGATGGCGCCGACCTCACGAAGATGGCGCCGACCTCACCAAAATGGCGCTGACCTCACGAAGATGGCGCCAACCTCACCAAAATGGCGCCGACCTCACCATAATTGTGCCGACCTCACAAAGATGGCGCCGACCTCACCATTATTGTGCCGACCTCACGAAGATGGCGACAATCTCATGAAGATGGCGCCGACCACACCAAAATGGCGCTGACCTCATGAAAATAGCGCCATCCTCACGAAGATGGCGACGACTTCACCAAAATGGCGCTGACCTCACGACAATAGCGAAGACCTCACGAAGATGCGACCCAAATCACCAAAATGGCGCTGACCTCACCAAAATGGAGCCTAACTGACGAAAATAGCGCCGACCTCACGAAGATGACGCCGACGTCACCAAAATGGCGCCGACCTCACCAAAATGGTGCCAATCTCACTAAAATGGTGCCTACCTCACCAAAATAGCGCTGACCTCACGAAGATGGCGCCGACCTAACCAAAATGGAGCCAACCTCACCAAAATGGCGCCAATATCACGAAAATAACGCCGACCTCACGAAGATGGCTCTGACCTCACGAACATGGCGCCGACCTCACGGAGATGGCGCAGACCTCACCCAAATGGCACCGACCTCAGGAAGATGGTGCCGACCTCACCAAAATGGCTCTGACCTCACCAAAAAGGAGCCGACCTCATGAAAATTGTGCCAACCTCACGAAAATAGCGCCGACCTCACCAAACTGACGCCAACATCACGAAAATAGCGGCGAACTCATGAAGATGGCGCCGACCTCACGAAGATGGCGCCGACCTAATGAACATGGCGCCGACTTCACGAAGATGGTGCCAACCCCTCCAAAATGGAGCTGACGTCACCTAAATGGCGCCGACCTCACGAAGATGGCTCTGACCTCATGAACATGGCGCCGACTTCACGAACATGGCGCTGACCTCACCAAAATCGTGCCGACCTTACGAAGATATCGCCGACCTTACCAAAATGGCTCTGACCTCACCAAAAAGGAGCCGACCTCATGAAAATAGTGCCGACATCACGAAGATGGCGCCGATCTCACGAAGATGGTGCCGACCTCCCCAAAATGGAGCCGACGTCACCTAAATGGCGCCGACCTCACGAAGATGGCTCCAACCTCATGAACATGGCGCCGACCTCACGAACATGGCGCTGACCTCACCAAAATGGCGCCGACCTCACCAAAATGGCTCTGACCTCACCAAAAAGAAGCCGACCTCATGAAAATAGTGCCGACTTCACGAAAATAGTGCCGACCTCACCAAAATGGAGTCAACCTCACGAAAATGGCGCCAATCTCAAAAAGATGGCCCCGACGTCACCAAAATGGAGCCAACCTCACTAAAATGCCGCCGACCTCACGAAAATAGCGCCGACCTCACGAAGATGGCGCCGACCTAACCAAAATGGAGCCAACCTCACCAAAATTGCGTCGACCTCACGAAGATGGCGTCCACATCACGAAGATGGCGCCTACCTCACCAAAATGGCGCCTATCTCAGGAAAATAGCGCCGACCTCATGAAGATGGCGCCGATCTCGCGAAGATGGCGTCGACCTCACGAAGATGGCGCCGACCTCACCAAAATTCCTCCGAACTCACGAAAATAGCTCCGACCGCACGAAGATGGGGCCAACCTCAGCAAACTGGCTCCGACCTCACCAAAAAGGCGCCGACTTCACTAAAATAGCGTCGACCTCACGAAGATGGTGCCGACCTCACAAAGATGGCGCCGACCTCACAAAAATGGCGCCGACCTCAGCAAAATGGCACCGACCTCAGGAAATAGCGTCGACCTCACCAAAATGGCGCCGACCTCATGAAGATGGTGTCGACCTAACCAAAATGGCGCCAACCTCACAAAGATGACGCTGACCTCACCAAAATGGCGCTGACATCACCAAAATGGCGCCGACCTCACGAAGATGGCGCCCACCTCAGGAAAATAGCGCCATCCTCACCAAAATCACGCCGACCTCACCAAAATTGCACGAAAATAGGGCTGACCTCATGAAGATGGCACCGACCTCACGAAGATGGCGCCGACCTCACGAAGATGGCGCAGACCACACCAAAATGGCGCCGACCTCATGAAGATGACGCCGACCTCATGAAGTTGGCACCGACATCACGAAGATGGCGCCGACCTCACGAAGATGGCGCCGACCCTACCAAAATGGGGCCGACCTCACCAAAATGCGCCGACCTCACGAATATGATGCTGACCTCACTAAAATGGCGTCGACCTCACCAAAATGACGCTGACCTCACCAAAATGGCGCCGACCTCTACGAAAATAGCGCCGACCTCACGAAGATTGCACCGACCTCACGAAGATGGTGCTGACCTTGCCAAAATGGCGCTGACATAACTAAAATGGCGCTGACCTCACGAAAATAGCGCCGACCTCATGAAGATGGCACCGACCTCATGAAGATGGTGTCGACCTCACCAAAATGGCGCTGAGCTTACCAAAATGGTGCCGACCTTACCAAAATAGCGCAGACCTCACGAAGATGGCACCGACCTCACGAAGATGGAGCTGACCTCAGGAAGATGGCGCCGAACTCTACCAAAATGCGCCAAACTTATGAAAATAGTGCCGACCTCACGAAGATGGCGTCGAACTCACCAAAACGGTGCCAACCTCACGATGATGGCGCCGCCCTCACGAAGATGGTGCCGATCTCACCAAATGGCGCCAACCTCAGGAAAATAGCGCCGACCTCACGAAGATGTCAACGACCTCACCAAGATGGTGCCGACCACACCAAAATGGCGCCGACCTCACGAAAATAGCGCCGACATCACGAAGATGACAACGATCTCACGAAGATGGCCCCGACCTCACGAAGATGGCACTGACCTCACCAAAACGGCGCCGAACTCACGAAGATGGCTCCGACCTCACGAAAATAGCGCCGACATCACAAACATGGTGCCGACCTCACCAAAATGGGGCCAACCTCACCAAAATGGCGCCGAACTCAGAAGATGGCGCCGAACTCATGAAGACGGCGCTGACCTCACGAAGATGGCGCCGACCTCAACAAAATGGCGCCGAACTCACCAAAATGGTGCCGACCTCACCAAAATGGCGCTGACCTCATTAAGATGGCACCGACCTTCACAAAAATAGCGTCGACCTCACGAAGATGGAGCCAACCTCACGAAGATGGCGCCAACCTCACGATGATGGTGCCGACCTCACGACGATGGCGCTGACCTCACAAAGATGGCACCGACCTCACCATTATTGTGCCGACCTCACGAAGATGACGACAATCTCATGAAGATGGCGCCGACCACACCAAAATGGCACTGACCTCATGAAGATGGCACTGACCTCACGAAATGGCACGGACCTCACCAAAATGGTGCTGCGCTCACCAAAATGGCGTGGTCCTCATGAAAATAGTGCCATCCTCACGAAGATGGCGACGATTTCACCAAAATGGCGCTGACCTCACGACAATAGCGAAGACCTCACGAAGATGCGACCCAAATCACCAAAATAGCGCAGACCTCACAAAAATGGAGCCTACCTGACAAAAATAGCGCCGACCTCACGAAGATGACGCCGACATCACCAAAATGACGCCGACCTCACCAAAATGGTGCCAACCTCACTAAAATGCTGCCAACCTCACCAAAATAGCGCCGACCTCACGAAGATGGCGGCAATATCACGAAAATAACGGCGACCTCACAAAGATGGCTCCGACCTCACGAACATGGCGCCGACCTCACGGAGATGGCGCAGACCTCACCAAATTGGCACCGACACCACCAAAATAGCGCCGACCTCATGAAGACGACGCCGACCTCACCAAAATGACGCAAACATCACTAAAATAGCGACAAATTCATGAAGATGGCGCCGACCTCACGAAGATGGCACAGACCTCACGAGGATGGTGCCGACCCAAGCAAAATGGCACCGACCTAACTAACATGGCGCAGAACTCACGACAATAGCACCGACCTTATGAAGATGCCGCTGACCACACGAAGATGGCGCCGACCTCAAGAAAATGGCGCTGACCTCAAGAAAATAGCGCCGACCACACGAAGATGGCGCCGACCTCACGAAGATGGCGCCGACCTCACCAAAACAGCGCCAACCTCACGAAGATGGCACCGACCTCAGCAAAACGGCGCCAACCTCACGAAGATGGCGCCGACCTCACGAAGATGGCGCCGACCTCACCAAATGGCGCCGACCTCACGAAAGTACTGCTGACCTCACGGAGATGGCAACGACCCCACCAAGATGCTGCCGACCACACCAAAATGGCACCGACCTCACCAAAATAGCGCAGACCTCACGAAGATGGCGCCGACCTTACCAAGATGGCGCCAAACTCACGAATATGGCACTGACCTCACCAAAATGGCACCGACCTCAGGAAGATGGCGCCGACCTCACCAAAAAGGAGCTGACCTCATGAAAATAGCGCCGACCTCACGAAGATGGCACCGACTTCACGCAGATGACACCAACATCATGAAGATGGCGCCGACTTCACAAAAATGGCGCCGACCTCACCATGATTCTGCCGACCTCACGAAGATGGCGACAATCTCATGAAGATGGCGCCGACCACACTAAAATGGCGCTGACCTCATGAAGATGGCACTGACCTCACGAAATGGCGTGGACCTCACCAAAATGGTGCTGCGCTCACCAAAATGGCGTGGTCCTCATGAAAATAGCGCCATCCTCACCAAAATGGCGCTGACCTCACGACAATAGCGAGGACCTCACGAAGATGCGACCCAAATCACCAAAATGGCGCTGACCTCACCAAAATGGAGCCTACCTGACGAAAATAGCGCCGACCTCACGAAGATGGCGCCGACTCACGCAGATATCACCAACCTCACCAAAATGGTGCCGACCTCACCAAAATGCTGCCGACCTCACGCCAATAGCGCCGACCTCACGAAGATGGCGCCGACCTCACGAAGATGGCGCCGACCTCACCAAAATGGCTCTGACCTCACCAAAAAAGAGCCGACCTCATGAAAATAGTGCCGAACTCACGAAAATAGCGCCGACCTCACCAAAATGATACCAACATCACGAAAATAGCAGCGAACTCATGAAGATGACGCCGACGTCACCAAAATGGCGCCGACCTCACCAAAATGGCGCCAAACTCACGAAAATAGCGCCGATCTTACGAAGATGGCACCGACCTCACGAAGATGGCGCCGACATCACCAAAATGGTGCCGATATCACGAAATGGCGCCAACATCACGAAAATAGCGCCGACCTCACGAAGATGGCGCTGACCTCACGAAGATGGTGCCAACCTCACTAAAATGCCGCCGACCTCACCAAAATAGCGCCGGCCTCACGAAGATGGCGCCGACCTCATCAAAATGACGCCAATATCACGAAAATAACGCCGACCTTACGAAGATGGCTCCGGCCTCATGAAGATGGCTCCGACCTCACGGAGATGGCGCCGACCTCACCAAAATGGCTCTGACCTCACCAAGAAAGAGCCGACCTCATGAAAATAGTGCCGACCTCACGAAAATAGCGCCAACCTCACCAAAATGATACCAACATCACGAAAATATCGACGAACTCATGAAGATGACGCCGACGTCACCAAAATGGCGCCGACGTCACCAAAATGGCGCCGACCTCACCAAAGTGGCGCAGACCTCACGGAAATCGTGCCGATATCACGAATATGGCGCCGACCTCACGAAGATGGAACTGACCAAACGAAGATGGCGCCGACCTCACGAAGATGGCGCCGGCCTGACAAAATGGCACTGACCTCACCAAAAGGGAGCCCAACTGACGAAAATAGCGCCGACCTCACCAAAATGCCGCTGACCTCACGACAATAGCGCCGACCTCACGAAGATGGCACCGACCTCACGAAGATGGCACCGACCTCACGAAGATGGCGCTGAACTCATCAAAATAGCTCCGACCTCACGAAGATGGCGCCGACCTCACCAAAATGATACCAACATCACGAAAATAGCGTTGAACTCATGAAGATGACGTCGACGTCACCAAAATGGCGCCGACCTCACCAAAGTGGTGCAGACCTCACGGAAATCGTGCCGATATCACGAATATGGCGCCGACCTCACGAAGATGGAACCGACCCAACAAAGATGGCGCCGACCTCACGAAGATGGCGCCGGCCTGACCAAAATGGCACTGACCTCACCAAAAGGGAGCCCAACTGACGAAAATAGCGCCGACCTCACCAAAATGCCGCTGACCTCACGACAATAGCGCCGACATCACTAAGATGGCGCCGACCTCACGAAAATGGCTCTGACCTCACCAAAATGGCACCGACCCAACCAAAATAGCGCCGACCTCACGAAGAAGACGCCGAACGCAACAAAATGGCATCGACCTCTCGGAAATAGCACCGAACTCACTAAGATGGCGCCGACCTCACGAAGATGGCGCCGACCTCACGAAGATGTCACCTACCTCACCATAATCGTGGCGACCTCACCAAATATGGCGCCAACATCACGAAAATAGCGGCGACCTCACGAAGATGGTGCCGAACTCACCAAAACGGCGCCAACCTCAAGAAGATGGCGCCGCCCTCACGAAGATGGTGCCGACCATACCAAGATGGCGCCAAACTCACGAATATGGCACTGACCTAACCAAAATGGCGCCGACCTCACCAAAATGGCGCCGACTACACGACAATAGCGCTGACCTCAGGAATATGGCGCCGAGCTCATGAAGGTGGTGCCGACCTCACCAAAATGGCGCCGACCTCACCAAAATAGCGCCGAACTCAGAAGAAGGCGCCGAATTCACGAAGACGGCGCCGACCTCACGAAAATAGCGCTGACCTCACGAAGATGGCTACGACCTCACGAAGATAGTGCCCACCTCACCAAAATGGCACCAGACGAAGTAGGACTACGCGGACCGCAGAAGGACGGCACCACCCGCACAAGGGTGGCTGCAGAAGGACTGCGCGGGATGCACAAGGACGGCGCCGACCTCATGAAGATGGCACCGACCTCACCAAAATAGCGCAGACCTCACGAAAATAGCGCCGACATCACGAAGATGGCGACGACCTCACGAAGATGGCGCCAAACTCACGAAGATGGCGCTGACCGCACCAAAATGGCGCCGATCTCACGAAAATACGGCTGACCTTACGAATATGGCGCCAACATGACGAAAATAGCGGCAACCTCACGAAGATGGCGCTGACCTCACGAAGATGGCTCCGACC
Source organism: Indicator indicator (assembly GCF_027791375.1). Classification (NCBI taxonomy): domain Eukaryota; kingdom Metazoa; phylum Chordata; class Aves; order Piciformes; family Indicatoridae; genus Indicator; species Indicator indicator. The sequence continues at coordinate 7,808,546 of NC_072021.1, forward strand.
TCACGAAGATGGCGCCAACCTCACCAAAATGGTGCCGACCTCATTAAAATGGCGCCGACCTCACGAAAATTGCGCCTACCTCACGAAGATGGTACCAACCTCATGAAGATGGCGCCGACTACACCAAATTGAGGCAGCTTCACGAAAATGGCGCCGACCTCACAAAGATGGCGCCGACCTCACCATAATTGTGCCGACCTCACGAAGATGGCGACAATCTCATGAAGATGGCGCCGACCACAGCAAAATAGCGCTGACCTCATGAAGATGGCACCGACCTCACGAAATGGCGCGGACCTCACCAAAATGGCGCTGCGCTAACCAAAATGGCGTGGTCCTCATGAAAATAGCGCCATCCTCACGAAGATGGTGACGATTTCACCAAAATGGCGCTGACCTCACGACAATAGTGAAGACCTCACGAAGATGCGACCGAAATCACCAAAATGGCGCTGACCTCACAAAAATGGAGCCTACCTGACGAAAATAGCGTCGACCTCACGAAGATGACGCCGACGTCATCAAAATGGCGCCGACCTCACGAAAATGGTGCCGATCTCACAAAATGGCACCAACATCACGAAAACAGCACCGACCTCACGAAGATGACGCCGACTCATGAAGATATCACCAACCTCACCAAAATGGCGCTGACTTCACCAAAATGGCGCTGACCTCACGCCAATAGCGCCGACCTCACGAAGATGGCGCCGGCCTGACCAAAATGGCACTGACCTCACCAAAAGGGAGCCCAACTGACGAAAATAGCGCCGACCTCACCAAAATGCCGCTGACCTCACGACAATAGCGCCGACATCACTAAGATGGCGCCGACCTCACGAAAATGGCTCTGACCTCACCAAAATGGCACCGACCCAACCAAAATAGCGCCGACCTCACGAAGAAGACGCCGAACGCAACAAAATGGCATCGACCTCTCGGAAATAGCACCGAACTCACTAAGATGGCGCCGACCTCACGAAGATGGCGCCGACCTCACGAAGATGTCACCTACCTCACCATAATCGTGGCGACCTCACCAAATATGGCGCCAACATCACGAAAATAGCGGCGACCTCACGAAGATGGTGCCGAACTCACCAAAACAGCGCCAACCTCAAGAAGATGGCGCCGCCCTCACGAAGATGGTGCCGACCATACCAAGATGGCGCCAAACTCACGAATATGGCACTGACCTAACCAAAATGGCGCCGACCTCACCAAAATGGCGCCGACTACACGACAATAGCGCTGACCTCAGGAATATGGCGCCGAGCTCATGAAGGTGGTGCCCACCTCACCAAAATGGCGCCGACCTCACCAAAATAGCGCCGAACTCAGAAGAAGGCGCCGAATTCACGAAGACGGCGCCGACCTCACGAAAATAGCGCTGACCTCACGAAGATGGCTACGACCTCACGAAGATGACGCCAACCTCACCAAAATGGCGCCGACCTCACGAAGATGGCGCCGACCTCACGAAGATAGTGCCCACCTCACCAAAATGGCACCAGACGAAGTAGGACTACGCGGACCGCAGAAGGACGGCACCACCCGCACAAGGACGGCTGCAGAAGGACTGCGCGGGATGCACAAGGACGGCGCCGACCTCATGAAGATGGCACCGACCTCACCAAAATAGCGCAGACCTCACGAAGATGGCGCTGACCTCACCAAAATGGCTCCGACCTCACGAAAATAGCGCCGACATCACGAAGATGGCGACGACCTCACGAAGATGGCGCCAAACTCACGAAGATGGCGCTGACCGCACCAAAATGGCGCCGATCTCACGAAAATACGGCTGACCTTACGAATATGGCGCCAACATGACGAAAATAGCGGCAACCTCATGAAGATGGCGCTGACCTCACGAAGATGGCTCCGACCTCACGAAGATGGCGCCAACCTCACCAAAATGGCGCCGACCTCATTAAAATGGCGCCGACCTCACGAAAATTGCGCCTACCTCACGAAGATGGTACCAACCTCATGAAGATGGCGCCGACTACACCAAATTGAGGCAGCCTCACCAAAATGGCGCCGACCTCACAAAGATGGCACCGACCTCACCATAATTGTGCCGACCTCACGAAGATGGCGACAATCTCATGAAGATGGCGCCGACCACAGCAAAATAGCGCTGACCTCATGAAGATGGCACCGACCTCACGAAATGGCGCGGACCTCACCAAAATGGCGCTGCGCTAACCAAAATGGCGTGGTCCTCATGAAAATAGCGCCATCCTCACGAAGATGGTGACGATTTCACCAAAATGGCGCTGACCTCACGACAATAGTGAAGACCTCACGAAGATGCGACCGAAATCACCAAAATGGCGCTGACCTCACAAAAATGGAGCCTACCTGACGAAAATAGCGTCGACCTCACGAAGATGACGCCGACGTCATCAAAATGGCGCTGACCTCACGAAAATGGTGCCGATCTCACAAAATGGCACCAACATCACGAAAACAGCACCGACCTCACGAAGATGACGCCGACTCATGAAGATATCACCAACCTCACCAAAATGGCGCTGACTTCACCAAAATGGCGCTGACCTCACGACAATAGCGCCGACCTCACGAAGATGGCACCGACCTCACGCAGATGGCACCGACCTCACAAAGATGGCGCCGACCTCACCAAAATGGTGCCGATCTCACAAAATGGCGCCAACATCACGAAAATAGCACCGACCTCACGAAGATGGCGCCGACCTCACGAAGATGACGCCGACGTCACCAAAATGGCGCCGACCTCACCAAAATGGTGTCAACCTCACTAAAATGCCGCGGACCTCACCAAAATAGCGCCGACCACACGAAGATGGCACCGACCTCACCAAAATGGAGCCAAACTCACCAAAATGGCGCCAATATTACGAAAATAATGCTGACCTCACGAAGACGGCTCCGACCTCATGAACATGGCGACGACCTCACAAAGATGACGCCGACGTCAGCAAAATAGCACCGAACTCACGATGATGGCGCCGACCTCACCAAAATGGCGCCGGACGCAGAAGGATGTCGTGGTCCGCAGAAGTACGGGACCGGACGCAGAAGGACGGGACCGGCCCCACAACGACGGCGCTGGCTGCAGAAGGACAGCGCAGACTGCACAAGGACGGCGCCGACAGAACCAAGACGGCACCGGCCTCACCAAAATGGCGACGACCTCACCAAACTAGTGCCGACCTCAAGAAAATAGCGCCAACCTCATGAAAATAGCGCCGACCTCACGAAGATGGCGCCGACCTCACGAAGATAGTGCCCACCTCACCAAAATGGCACCAGATAAAGTAGGACTACGCAGACCACAGAAGGACGGCACCACCCGCACAAGGACGGCTGCAGAAGGACTGCGCAGGATGCACAAGGACGGCGCCGACCTCATGAAGATGGCGCCGACCTCACCAAAATGGCACCGACCTAACGAAGATGGCGCCGACCTCACGAAGATGGCGCCAACCTCACGAAGATGGCGCTGACCGCACCAAAATGGCGCCGATCTCACGAAAATACGGCTGACCTTACGAATATGGCGCCAACATAACAAAAATAGCAGCAACCTCACGAAGATGGCGCCGGCCTCACAAAGATGGCGCAGAAGTCAGCAAAATGGAGCTGACGTCACCTAAATGGCGCCCGACCTCACGAAAATAGCGCCGACCTCACCAAAATGGCGCAGACCTCATTAAGATGGCACCGACCTCACGAAAATAGCGCCGACATCACGAAGATGGCGCCGACCTCACGAAGATGACGCCGACGTCATGGAGATGGCGCAGACCTCACCAAAATGGCACCGACCTCAGGAAGATGGCGCCGACCTCACCAAAATGGCTCTGACCTCAGCAAAAAGGAGCCGACCTCATGAAAATAGCGCCGACCTCACGAAGATGGCACCGACCTCACGCAGATGACACCAACATCACGAAGATGGCGCCGACCTCACCAAAATGGAGCCGACGTCACCTAAATGGCGCCAACCTCACAAAAATAGTGCCGACCTCACGAAGATGGCGCCGACCTCACGAAGATGACGCCGACGTCACCAAAATGGCGCCGACCTCACCAAAATGGTGCCAACCTCACTAAAATGCCGCCGACCTCACCAAAATAGCGCTGACTTTACGAAGATGGCGCCGACCTCACCAAAATGGAGGCAACATCAACAAAATTGCGCCATAATCACGAAAATAACGCCGACCTCACGAAGATGGCTCCGACCTCACGAAGATGGCTCCGACCTCATGGAGATGGCGCAGACCTCACCAAAATGGCACCGACCTCAGGAAGATGGCGCCGACCTCACCAAAATGGCTCTGACCTCAGCAAAAAGGAGCCGACCTCATGAAAATAGCGCCGACCTCACGAAGATGGCACCGACCTCACGCAGATGACACCAACATCACGAAGATGGCGCCGACCTCACCAAAATGGTGCCGATCTCATCAAAATGGCGCCGATCTCACCAAAATAGCGCCGACCTCACCAAAATGACACCAACATCACGAAAATAGCAGCAAACTCATGAAGATGGCGCCGACCTCACGAAGATGACGCCGACCTCACGAAGGTGGCGCCGACCTTACCAAAATGGCACTGACCTCACCAAAAAGGGGCCGACCTCATGAAAATAGTGCCGACCTCACGAAGATGGTGCCGACCTCACCAAAATGGAGCCGACATCGCCTAAATGGCTCCGACCTCACGAAGATGGCGCCGACCTCACAAAAATGGCTCTGACCTCACCAAAAAGAATCCGACCTCATGAAAATATTGCCGACATCACGAAGATGGCGCCGACCTCACGAAGATGGCACAGACCTCACGAGGATGGTGCCGACCCAAGCAAAATGGCGCCGACCTAACTAACATGGCGCAGAACTCACGACAATAGCACCGACCTTATGAAGATGCCGCTGACCACACGAAGATGGCGCCGACCTCAAGGAAATGGCGCTGACCTCAAGAAAATAGCATCGACCACACGAAGATAGCGCCGACCTCAAGAAAATGGCGCCGACCTTACGAAAATAGCGCAGACCTCACGAAGATGGTGCCGACTTCACGAAGATGGCGCCGATCTCGCCAAAATGGTGCTGACCTTACGAAAATAGTGCCGAACATACGAAGATGGCGCCGACCTCACGAAAATGGCACCAACCTCACCAAAATGGCGCCCTCCTCACCAAATGGCACCGACCTCACGAAAATAGTGCTGACCTCACGAAGATGGCAACGACCTCACCAAGATGGTGCCGACCACACCAAAATGGCACCGACCTCACCAAAATAGCGCAGACCTCACGAAGATGGCGCCGACCTTACCAAGATGGTGCCAAACTCACGAATATGGCACTGACCTCACCAAAATGGCGCCGACCTCATGAAAACAGCGCCGACATCACGAAGATGGCTCCGACCTCACGAAGATGGCGCTGACCTCACCAAAATGGCACTGACCTCACGACAATAGCGACGACGTCATGAAGATGGCACCGACCTCACGAAGATGGCGCCAACCTCACGAAAATGGCGCCGACCTCATCAAAATGGCGCTGACCTCACAAAGATGGCGCCGACCTCACGAAGATGGCGCCGACCTCACGAAGATGGTACCAACCTCACGAAGATGGCGCCGACCTCACCAAAATAGCGCCGACCTCACGAAGATGGTACCAACCTCACGAAGATGGCGCCGACTACACCAATTTGAGGCAGCCTCACCAAAATGGCACCGACCTCACAAAGATGGCGCCGACCTCACCATGATTGTGCCGACCTCACGAAGATGGCGACAATCTCATGAAGATGGCGCCGACCACACCAAAATGGTGCTGCGCTCACCAAAATGGCGTGGTTCTCATGAAAATAGCGCCATCCTCACGAAGATGGCGACGACTTCACCAAAATGGCGCTGACCTCACGACAATAGCGAAGATCTCACGAAGATGCGACCGAAATCACCAAAATGGCGCTGACCTCACCAAAATGGAGCCTACTGACGAAAATAGCGCCGACCTCACGAAGATGGCGCCGACTCACGAAGATATCACCAACCTCACCAAAATGGTGCCGACCTCACCAAAATTCTGCCGACCTCACGCCAATAGCGCCGACCTCATGAAGATTGTGCCGACCTCACGGAGATGGCGCCGACCTCACCAAAATGGCTCTGACCTCACCAAAAAAGAGCCGACCTCATGAAAATAGTGCCGACCTCACGAAAATAGCGCCGACCTCACCAAAATGATACCAACATCACGAAAATAGCGGCGAACTCATGAAGATGACGCCGACGTCACCAAAATGGCGCCGACCTCACCAAAATGGCGCCGACCTCACCAAAGTGGCGCAGACCTCACGGAAATCATGCCGATATCACGAATATGGCGTCGACTTCACGAAGATGGAACCGACCCAACGAAGATGGCGCCGACCTCACGAAGATGGCGCCGGCCTGACCAAAATGGCACTGACCTCACCAAAAGGGAGCCCAACTGACGAAAATAGCGCCGACATCACCAAAATGCCGCTGACCTAACGACAATAGCGACGACCTCACGAAGATGGCACCGACCTCACGAAGATGGCGCCAACCTCACGAAGATGGCACTGACCTCATCAAAATGGCTCCGACCTCACGAAGATGGCGCCGACCTCACCAAAATGGCGCTGAGCTCACGAAAATAGCGCTGACCTCACGAAGATGGCACCGACCTCACGGAGATGATGCCGACATCACCAAAATGGTGCCGATATCACGAAATGGCGCCAACATCACAAAAATAGTGCCGACCTCACGAAGATGGCGCCGACCTCACGAAGATGACGCCGACGTCACCAAAATGGCGCCGACCTCACCAAAATGGTGCCAACCTCACTAAAATGCCGCCGACCTCACCAAAATAGCGCTGACTTTACGAAGATGGCGCCGACCTCACCAAAATGGAGGCAACATCAAGAAAATGGCGCCATAATCACGAAAATAACGCCGACCTCACGAAGATGGCTCCGACCTCACGAAGATGGCTCCGACCTCATGGAGATGGCGCAGACCTCACCAAAATGGCACCGACCTCAGGAAGATGGCGCCGACCTCACCAAAATGGCTCTGACCTCACCAAAAAGGAGCTGACCTCATGAAAATAGTGCCGACCTCACGAAAATAGCGCCGACCTCACCAAAATGACACCAACATCACGAAAATAGCGGCAAACTCATGAAGATGGCGCCGACCTCACGAAGATGATGCCGACCTCACGAAGATGACGCTGACGTCACCAAAATGGCGCCTAACTCACCAAAATGGTGCCGACCTCATGAAGATGGCGCCGACCTCACGAAGGTGGCGCCGACCTTACCAAAATGGCACTGACCTCACCAAAAAGGGGCCGACCTCATGAAAATAGTGCCGACCTCACGAAGATGGTGCCGACCTCACCAAAATGGAGCCGACGTCGCCTAAATGGCTCCGACCTCACGAAGATGGCTCCGACCTCACGAAGATAGCGCCGACCTCACCAAAATGGCTCTGACCTCACCAAAAAGAATCCGACCTCATGAAAATATTGCCGACATCACAAAGATGGCGCCGACCTCACGAAGATGGCACAGACCTCACGAGGATGGTGCCGACCCAAGCAAAATGGCGCGGACCTAACTAACATGGCACAGAACTCACGACAATAGCACCAACCTTATGAAGATGCCGCTGACCACACGAAGATGGCGCCGACCTCAAGAAAATGGCGCTGACCTCAAGAAAATAGCACCGACCACACGAAGATAGCGCCGACCTCAAGAAAATGGCGCCGACCTTACGAAAATAGCGCAGACCTCACGAAGATGGTGCCGACTTCACGAAGATGGCGCCGACCTCACCAAAATGGCTCTGACCTCAGCAAAAAGGAGCCGACCTCATGAAAATAGCGCCGACCTCACGAAGATGGCACCGACCTCACGCAGATGACACCAACATCACGAAGATGGCGCCGACCTCACAAAAATGGTGCCGATCTCACAAAATGGCGCCAACATCACAAAAATAGTGCCGACGTCAGGAAGATGGCGCCGACCTCACGAAGATGACGCCGACGTCACGGAGATGGCGCAGACCTCACCAAAATGGCACCGACCTCAGGAAGATGGCACCGACCTCACCAAAATGGCTCTGACCTCAGCAAAAAGGAGCCGACCTCATGAAAATAGCGACGACCTCACGAAGATGGCGCCGACCTCACGAAGATGGCACCGACCTCACGCAGATGACACCAACATCACGAAGATGGCGCCGACCTCACCAAAATGGTGCCGATCTCACAAAATGGCGCCAACATCACAAAAATAGTGCCGACCTCACGAAGATGGCGCCGACCTCACGAAGATGACGCCGACGTCACCAAAATGGCGCCGACCTCACCAAAATGGTGCCAACCTCACTAAAATGCCGCCGACCTCACCAAAATAGCGCTGACTTTACGAAGATGGCGCCGACCTCACCAAAATGGAGGCAACATCAAGAAAATGGCGCCATAATCACGAAAATAACGCCGACCTCACGAAGATGGCTCCGACCTCACGAAGATGGCTCCGACCTCATGGAGATGGCGCAGACCTCACCAAAATGGCACCGACCTCAGGAAGATGGCGCCGACCTCACCAAAATGGCTCTGACCTCACCAAAAAGGAGCCGACCTCATGAAAATAGTGCCGACCTCACGAAAATAGCGCCGACCTCACCAAAATGACACCAACATCACGAAAATAGCGGCAAACTCATGAAGATGACGCCGACCTCACGAAGATGACGCTGACGTCACCAAAATGGCACCTAACTCACCAAAATGGTGCCGACCTCATGAAGATGACGCCGACCTCACGAAGATGGCGCCGACCTCACGAAGGTGGCGCCGACCTTACCAAAATGGCACTGACCTCACCAAAAAGGGGCCGACCTCATGAAAATAGTGCCGACCTCACGAAGATGGTGCCGACCTCACCAAAATGGAGCCGACGTCGCCGAAAAGGCTCCGACCTCACGAAGATGGCTCCGACCTCACGAAGATGGCGCCGACCTCACCAAAATGGCTCTGACCTCACCAAAAAGAATCCGACCTCATGAAAATATTGCCGACATCACAAAGATGGCGCCGACCTCACGAAGATGGCACAGACCTCACGAGGATGGTGCCGACCCAAGCAAAATGGCGCCGACCTAACTAACATGGCGCAGAACTCACGACAATAGCACCAACCTTATGAAGATGCTGCTGACCACAGGAAGATGGCGCCGACCTCAAGAAAATGGCGCTGACCTCAAGAAAATAGCACCGACCACACGAAGATAGCGCCGACCTCAAGAAAATGGCGCCGACCTTACGAAAATAGCGCAGACCTCACGAAGATGGTGCCGACTTCACGAAGATGGCGCCAACCTCACCAAAATGGCGCCAACCTCACCAAATGGCACCGACCTCACGAAAATACCGCCGACCTCACGAAGATGGCAACGACCTCACCAAGATGGTGCCGACCACACCAAAATGGCACCGACCTCACCAAAATAGCGCAGACCTCACGAAGATGGCGCCGACCTTACCAAGATGGTGCCAAACTCACGAATATGGCACTGACCTCACCAAAATGGCGCCGACCTCACCAAAATGGCGCCGACCTCATGAAAATAGCGCCGACATCACGAAGATGGTGCCGACTCACGAAGATATCACCAACCTCACCAAAATGGTGCCGACCTCACCAAAATGCTGCCAACCTCACGCCAATAGCGCCGACCTCACGAAGATGGCGCCGACCTCACTGAGATGGCGCCGACCTCACCAAAATGGCTCTGACCTCACCAAAAAAGAGCCGACCTCATGAAAATAGTGCCGACCTCACGAAAATAGCGCCGACCTCACCAAAATGATACCAACATCACGAAAATAGCAGCGAACTCATGAAGATGACGCCGACGTCACCAAAATGGCGCCGACCTCACCAAAATGGCGCCAACATCACGAAAATAGCGCCGACCTCACGAAGATGGTGCTGACCTCACGAAGATGGTGCCAACCTCACTAAAATGCCGCCGACCTCACCAAAATAGCGCCGGCCTCACGAAGATGGCGCCGACCTCATCAAAATGACGCCAATATCACGAAAATAACGCCGACCTTACGAAGATGGCTCCGACCTCATGAAGATGGCTCCGACCTCACGGAGATGGCGCCGACCTCACCAAAATGGCTCTGACCTCACCAAGAAAGAGCCGACCTCATGAAAATAGTGCCGACCTCACGACAATAGCGCCGACCTCACCAAAATGATACCAACATCACGAAAATAGCGGCGAACTCATGAAGATGACGCCGACGTCACCAAAATGGCGCCGACCTCACGGAAATCATGCCTATATCACGAATATGGCGCCGACCTCACGAAGATGGAACCGACCCAACGAAGATGGCGCCGACCTCACGAAGATGGCGCCGGCCTGACCAAAATGGCACTGACCTCACCAAAAGGGAGCCGAACTGACGAAAATAGCGCCGACCTCACCAAAATGCCGCTGACCTCACGACAATAGCGCCGACCTCACGAAGATGGCACCGACCTCACGAAGATGGCGCCAACCTCACGAAGATGGCACTGACCTCATCAAAATGGCTCCAACCTCACGAAGATGGCGCCGACCTCACCAAAATGGCGCTGAGCTCACGAAAATAGCGCTGACCTCACGAAGATGGCGCCGACCTCACCAAAATGGCACGGACCTCACGAAATGGCGCGGACCTCACCAAAATGGTGCTGCGCTCACCAAAATGGCGTGGTCCTCATGAAAATAGCGCCATCCTCACGAAGATGGCGACGACTTCACCAAAATGGCGCTGACCTCACGACAATAGCGAAGACCTCACGAAGATGCGACCGAAATCACCAAAATGGCGCTGACCTCACAAAAATGGAGCCTACCTGACGAAAATAGCGTCGACCTCACGAAGATGACGCCGACTCACGAAGATATCACCAATCTCACCAAAATGGCACCGACTTCACCAAAATGGCGCTGACCTCACGCCAATAGCGCCGACCTCACGAAGATGGTGTCGACCTCATGAAGATGGTGTCTACCTCACCAAAATGGCCCCAAACTCACGAAAATAGCGCCGACCTCAGGAAGATGGCACCGACCTCACGCAGATGGCACCGACCTCACGCAGATGGCGCCGACCTCAACGAAATGGTGCCGATCTCACAAAATGGCACCAACATCACGAAAATAGCACCGACCTCACGAAGATGGCGCCGACCTCACGAAGATGACACCGACGTCACCAAAATGGCGCCTACCTCACGAAAATGGTGCCAACCTCACTAAAATGCTGCTGACCTCACCAAAATAGCGCCGACCTGACGAAGATGGCACCGACCTCACCAAAATGGAACCAACCTCACCAAAATGGCGCCAATATCACGAAAATAACGCCGACCTCACGAAGACGGCTCCGACCTCATGAACATGGCGACGACCTCACAAAGATGACGCCGACGTCACCAAAATAGCACCGAACTCACGATGATGGCGCCGACCTCACCAAAATGGCGCCGGCCGCAGAAGGATGGCGCTGTCCGCAGAAGTACGGGACCGGACGCAGAAGGACGGGACCGGCCCCACAACGACGGCGCTGGCTGCAGAAGGACAGCGCAGACTGCACAAGGACGGCGCCGACAGAACCAAGACGGCACCGGCCTCACCAAAATGGTGACGACCTCACCAAACTAGTGCCGACCTCAAGAAAATAGCGCCGACCTGAAGAAAATAGCGCCGACCTCACGAAGATGGCGCCGACCTCACGAAGATAGTGCCCACCTCACCAAAATGGCACCAGACGAAGTAGGACTACGCGGACCGCAGAAGGACGGCACCACCCGCACAAGGACGGCTGCAGAAGGACTGCGCGGGATGCACAAGGACGGCGCCGACCTCATGAAGATGGCGCCCGACCTCACGAAAATAGCGCCGAACTCAGAAGAAGGCGCCGACCTCACGAAAATAGCGCTGACCTCACGAAGATGGCTCCGACCTCACGAAGATGGCGCCAACCTCACCAAAATGGCGCCGACCTCATCAAAATGGCGCCGACCTCACGAAAATTGCGCCTACCTCACGAAGATGGTACCAACCTCATGAAGATGGCGCCGACTACACCAAATTGAGGCAGCCTCACCAAAATGGCGCCGACCTCACAAAGATGGCGCCGACCTCACCATAATTGTTCTGACCTCACGAAGATGGCGACAATCTCATGAAGATGGCGCCGACCACAGCAAAATAGCGCTGACCTCATGAAGATGGCACCGACCTCACGAAATGGCGCGGACCTCACCAAAATGGCGCTGCGCTAACCAAAATGGCGTGGTCCTCATGAAAATAGCGCCATCCTCACGAAGATGGTGACGACTTCACCAAAATGGCGCTGACCTCACGACAATAGCGAAGACCTCACGAAGATGCGACCGAAATCACCAAAATGGCGCTGACCTCACAAAAATGGAGCCTACCTGACGAAAATAGCGTCGACCTCACGAAGATGACGCCGACTCACGAAGATATCACCAACCTCACCAAAATGGCGCCGACTTCACCAAAATGGCGCTGACCTCACGCCAATAGCGCCGACCTCACGAAGATGGCGCCGACCTCATGAAGATGGTGTCGACCTCATGAAGATGGATCCGACCTCACCAAAAAGGCGCCGACCTCACCAAAATGGCCCCAAACTCACGAAAATAGCGCCGACCTCAGGAAGATGGCACCGACCTCACGCAGATGGCACCGACCTCACGAAGATGGCGCCGACCTCACCAAAATGGTGCCGATCTCACAAAATGGCGCCAACATCACGAAAATAGCACCGACCTCACGAAGATGGCGCCGACCTCACGAAGATGACGCCGACGTCACCAAAATGGCGCCGACCTCACCAAAATGGTGCCAACCTCACTAAAATGCCGTGGACCTCACCAAAATAGCACCGACCTCACGAAGATGGCACCGACCTCACCAAAATGGAGCCAAACTCACCAAAATGGCGCCAATATCACGAAAATAACGCTGACCTCACGAAGACGGCTCCGACCTCATGAACATGGCGACGACCTCACAAAGATGACGCCGACGTCACCAAAATAGCACCGAACTCACGATGATGGCGCCGACCTCACCAAAATGGCGCCGGTCGCAGAAGGATGGCGTGGTCCGCAGAAGTACGGGACCGGACGCAGAAGGACGGGACCGGCCCCACAACGACGGCGCTGGCTGCAGAAGGACAGCACAGACTGCACAAGGACGGCGCCGACAGAACCAAGACGGCACCGGCCTCACCAAAATGGCGACGACCTCACCAAACTAGTGCTGACCTCAAGAAAATAGCGCCAACCTCACGAAAATAGCGCCGACCTCACGAAGATGGCGCCGACCTCACGAAGATAGTGCCCACCTCACCAAAATGGCACCAGACAAAGTAGGACTACACGGACCGCAGAAGGACGGCACCACCCGCACAAGGACGGCTGCAGAAGGACTGCGCGGGATGCACAAGGACGGCGCCGACCTCATGAAGATGGCGCCGACCTCACCAAAATGGCACCGACCTAACGAAGATGGCGCCGAACTCACCAAAATGGCTCCGACCTCACGAAAATAGCGCCGACATCACGAAGATGGCGCTGGCCTCACGAAGATGGCGCCGGCCTCACGAAGATGGCGCCAACCTCACCAAAATGGGGCCGACCTCACCAAAATGGCGCCGAACTCAGAAGATGGCGCCGAACTCACGAAGACGGAGCCGACCTCACAAAGATGGCGCCGACCTCAACAAAATGGCGACGACCTCACCAAAATGGCGCCGACCTCACGAAGATGGTGCTGACCTCACGAAGATGGCACCAACCTCACCAAAATGGCGCCGACCTCACCAAGATCGCGCCTACCTCACTAAAACAGCACCGACCTCATGAAGAATGTGCCAACCTCACGAGGATTATGCCGACCTCACGAAGATTGTGCCGACCTCACGAAGATGTCGCCGACCTCATGAAGATGGTGCCAACCTCATGAAGATGGATCGGACCTCACGAAAATAGAGCCGACATCATGAAGATGGCGCCGACCTCACGAAAATGGCTCTGACCTCACCAAAATGGCACCGACCCCACCGAAATAGCGCCGACCTCACGAAGAAGACGCCGAACGCACCAAAATGGCATCGACCTCTCGAAAATAGCGCCGAACTCACTAAGATGGCGCCGACCTCACAAAGATGGCGCCGACCTCACGAACATGTCGCCTACCTCACCATAATCGTGGCGACCTCACCAAATATGGCGCCAACATCACGAAAATAGCGGCGACCTCACGAAGATGGTGCCGACCTCACCAAAACGGCGCCAACCTCAAGAAGATGGCGCCGCCCTCACGAAGATGGCGCCGACCATACCAAGATGGCGCCAAACTCACGAATATGGCACTGACCTCACCAAAATGGCGCCGACTACACCACAATAGCGCTAACCTCAGGAATATGGCGCCGAGCTCATGAAGGTGGCGCCGACCTCACCAAAATGGCGCCGACCTTACCAAAATAGCGCCGAACTCAGAAGAAGGCGCCGAACTCACCAAGACGGCGCCGACCTCACGAAAATAGCGCCGACCTCAGGAAGAATGTGCTGACCTCACGTAGGTGGTGCCGATGTCACCAAAATGGTTCTGACCTCACCAAAATGGCGCCGACCTCAACAAAATAGCGCCGACCTCATGAAGATTGCGACGACCTCATCAAAATGGCGCCAACCTCACCAAAATGGCACCGACCTCATGAAGATGGCGCCGACCTCACCAAAATGGCGACAACCTCACCAAAATGGCACCGACCTCATGAAGATGGCGCCGACCTCACCAAAATGGCGCCGACCTCAAGAAGATAGCGCTGACCTCACGAAAATAGCGCCGACCTCACGAAGATGGCGCTGACCTCACGAACATGGTACTGACGTCACGAAGATGGCGTTGACCTCACCAAAATGGCGCCGACCTGATCAAAATGGCTCCGACCTCACGAAGATGTCGCCGACCTCACCAAAATGGGGCCGACCTCACCAAAATGGCGCCGAACTCAGAAGATGGAGCCGAACTCACAAAGACGGAACCGACCTCACGAAGATGGCGCCGACCTGAACAAAATGGCGACGACCTCACCAAAATGGCGCCGACCTCACCAAAATGGCGCTGACCTCATTAAGATGGCACCGACCTCACGAAAATAGCGCGGACATCACAAAGATGGCGCCGAGCCCTCACGAAGATGGCGCCGACCTCACCAAAATGGAGCCAACCTCACCAAAATGGCGTCGTACTCATGAAGATGGCGCCGACCTCACTAAAATGGCGACAACCTCACCAAAATGGCGCCGACCTCATGAAGATGGCGCCGACCTCACCAAAATGGCGCCGACCTCAAGAAGATAGCGCCGACCTCACGAAAATAGCGGCGACCTCACGAAGATGGCGCTGACCTCACGAACATGGTACTGACCTCACGAAGATGGCGTTGACCTCACCAAAATGGCGCCGACCTGATCAAAATGGCTCCGACCTCACGAAGATGTCGCCGACCTCACCAAAATGGCGCCGACCTCACCAAAATGGCGCCGAACTCAGAAGATGGCGCCGAACTCACGAAGACGGAGCCGACCTCACAAAGATGGCGCCGACCTGAACAAAATGGCGACGACCTCACCAAAATGGCGCCGACCTCACCAAAATGGCGCCGACCTGAACAAAATGGCGAGGACCTCACCAAAATGGCGCCGACCTCACCAAAATGGCGCCGACTACACGACAATAGCGCTGAACTCAGGAATATGGCGCCGAGCTCATGAAGGTGGCGCCGACCTCACCAAAATGGTGCCGACCTTACCAAAATAGCGCCGAACTCAGAAGAAGGCGCCGAACTCACCAAGACGGCGCCAACCTCACGAAAATAGCGCCGACCTCAGGAAGAATGTGCCGACCTCACGTAGGTGGTGCCGATGTCACCAAAATGGCTCTGACCTCACCAAAATGGCGCCGACCTCAACAAAATAGCGCCGACCTCATGAAGATTGCGACGACCTCACGAAAATAGCGCCGACCTCACGAAGATGGCGCTGACCTCACGAACATGGTACTGACGTCACGAAGATGGCGTTGACCTCACCAAAATGGCGCCGACCTGATCAAAATGGCTCCGACCTCACGAAGATGTCGCCGACCTCACCAAAACGGGGCCGACCTCACCAAAATGGCGCCGAACTCAGAAGATGGCGCCGAACTCACGAAGACGGAGCCGACCTCACGAAGATGGTGCCGACCTCACGAAGGTAGCACCAACCTCACCAAAATGGCGCCGACCTCACCAAAATGGTGCCGATATCACGAAATGGCGCCAACATCACGAAAATAGCACCGACCTCACGAAGATGGTGCCAACCTCACTAAAATGCCGCCGACCTCACCATAATAGCGCCGGCCTCACGAAGACGGCGCCGACCTCATCAAAATGACGCCAATATCACAAAAATAACGCCGACCTTACGAAGATGGCTCCGACCTCATGAAGATGGCTCCGACCTCACGGAGATGGCGCCGACCTCACCAAAATGGCTCTGACCTCACCAAGAAAAAGCCGACCTCATGAAAATAGTGCCGACCTCAGGACAATAGCGCCGACCTCACCAAAATGATACCAACATCACGAAAATAGCGGCGAACTCATGAAGATGACACCGACGTCACCAAAATGGCGCCGACCTCACGGAAATCATGCCGATATCACGAATATGGCGCCGACCTCACGAAGATGGAACCGACCCAACGAAGATGGCGCCGACCTCACGAAGATGGCGCCGGCCTGACCAAAATGGCACTGACCTCACCAAAAGGGAGCCCAACTGACGAAAATAGCGCCGACCTCACCAAAATGCCGCTGACCTCACGAGAATAGCACCGACCTCACGAAGATGGCACCGACCTCACGAAGATGGCGCCAACCTCACGAAGATGGCACTGACCTCACAAAATGGCTCCAACCTCACGAAGATGGCGCCGACCTCACCAAAATGGCGCTGAGCTCACGAAAATAGCGCTGACCTCACGAAGATGGCGCCGACCTCACCAAAATGGCACCGACCTCACGAAATGGCGCGGACCTCACCAAAATGGTGCTGCGCTCACCAAAATGGCGTGCTCCTCATGAAAATAGCGCCATCCTCACGAAGATGGCGACGACTTCACCAAAATGGCGCTGACCTCACGACAATAGCGAAGACCTCACGAAGATGCGACCCAAATCACCAAAATGGCGCTGACCTCACAAAAATGGAGCCTACCTGACGAAAATAGCACCGAACTCACGAAGATGATGCCGACTCACGAAGATATCACCAACCTCACCAAAATGGCGCCGACTTCACCAAAATGGCGCTGACCTCACGCCAATAGCGCCGACATCACTAAGATGGCGCCGACCTCACGAAAATGGCTCTGACCTCACCAAAATGGCACCGACCCCACCGAAATAGCGCCGACCTCACGAAGAAGACGCCGAACGCACCAAAATGGCATCGACCTCTCGAAAATAGCGCCGAACTCACTAAGATGGCGCCGACCTCACAAAAATGGCGCCGACCTCACGAACATGTCGCCTACCTCACCATAATCGTGGCGACCTCACCAAATATGGCGCCAACATCACGAAAATAGCGGCGACCTCACGAAGATGGTGCCGACCTCACCAAAACGGCACCAACCTCAAGAGGATGGCGCCGCCCTCACGAAGATGGCGCCGACCATACCAAGATGGCGCCAAACTCACGAATATGGCACTGACCTCACCAAAATGGCGCCGACCTCACCAAAATGGCGCCGACTACACGACAATAGCGCTGAACTCAGGAATATGGCGCCGAGCTCATGAAGGTGGCGCCGACCTCACCAAAATGGCGCCGACCTTACCAAAATAGCGCCGAACTCAGAAGAAGGCGCCGAACTCACCAAGACGGCGCCAACCTCACGAAAATAGCGCCGACCTCAGGAAGAATGTGCCGACCTCACGTAGGTGGTGCCGATGTCACCAAAATGGCTCTGACCTCACCAAAATGGCGCCGACCTCAACAAAATAGCGCCGACCTCATGAAGATTGCGACGACCTCATCAAAATGGCGCCAACCTCACCAAAATGGCACCGACCTCATGAAGATGGCGCTGACCTCACCAAAATGGCGCCGACCTCACCAAAATAGCGCCGACCTCATGAAGATGGCGCCGAGCTCACCAAAATGGCGACAACCTCACCAAAATGGCACCGACCTCATGAAGATGGCGCCGACCTCACCAAAATGGCGCCGACCTCAAGAAGATAGCGCTGACCTCACGAAAATAGCGCCAACCTCATGAAGATGGCGCTGACCTCACCAAAATGGCGCCGACCTGATCAAAATGGCTCCGACCTCACGAAGATGTCGCCGACCTCACCAAAATGGGGCCGACCTTACCAAAATGGCGCCGAACTCAGAAGATGGCGCCGAACTCACGAAGACGGAGCCGACCTCACGAAGATGGCGCCGACCTGAACAAAATGGCGACGACCTCACCAAAATGGCGCCGACCTCACCAAAATGGCGCTGACCTCATTAAGATGGCACCGACCTCACGAAAATAGCACGGACATCACAAAGACGGCGCCGCCCTCACGAAGATGGCGCCGACCTCACCAAAATGGCGCCGACCTCACCAAAATAGCGCCGACCTCATGAAGATGGCGCCGACCTCACTAAAATGGCGACAACCTCACCAAAATGGCGCCGAACTCATGAAGATGGCGCCGACCTCACCAAAATGGCGCCGACCTCAAGAAGATAGCGCCGACCTCACGAAAATAGCGCCGACCTCACGAAGATGGCGCTGACCTCACGAACATGGTACTGACGTCACGAAGATGGCGTTGACCTCACCAAAATGGCGCCGACCTGATCGAAATGGCTCCGACCTCACGAAGATGTCGCCGACCTCACCAAAACGGGGCCGACCTCACCAAAATGGCGCCGAACTCAGAAGATGGCGCCGAACTCACGAAGACGGAGCCGACCTCACAAAGATGGCGCCGACCTGAACAAAATGGCGACGACCTCACCAAAATGGCGCCGACCTCACGAAGATGGTGCCGACCTCACGAAGATGGCACCAACCTCACCAAAATGGCGCCGACCTCACCAAGATCGCGCTGACCTCACTAAAACAGCGCCGACCTAACGAAGAATGTGCCAACCTCACGAAGATGTCGCCGACCTCACGAAGATGGCGCCAAACCCAACGAAATGGCACCGACCTCATCAAAATGGCGCCGACCTCACGAAGATGGCGCCGAACTCACCAAGATCGCGCCTACCTCACTAAAACAGCACCGACCTCACGAAGAATGTGCCAACCTCACGAGGATTATGCCGACCTCACGAAGATTGTGCCGACCTCACGAAGATGTCGCGGACCTCATGAAGATGGTGCCAACCTCATGAAGATGGATCCGACCTCACGAAAATAGAGCCGACATCATGAAGATGGCGCCGACCTCACGAAAATGGCTCTGACCTCACCAAAATGGCACCGACCCCACCGAAATAGCGCCGACCTCACGAAGAAGACGCCGAACGCACCAAAATGGCATCGACCTCTCGAAAATAGCGCCGAACTCACTAAGATGGCGCCGACCTCACAAAGATGGCGCCGACCTCACGAACATGTCGCCTACCTCACCATAATCGTGGCGACCTCACCAAATATGGCGCCAACATCACGAAAATAGCGGCGACCTCACGAAGATGGTGCCGACCTCACCAAAACGGCGCCAACCTCAAGAAGATGGCGCCGCCCTCACGAAGATGGCGCCGACCATACCAAGATGGCGCCAAACTCACGAATATGGCACTGACCTCACCAAAATGGCGCCGACCTCACCAAAATGGCGCCGACTACACGACAATAGCGCTGAACTCAGGAATATGGCGCCGAGCTCATGAAGGTGGCGCCGACCTCACCAAAATGGCGCCGACCTTACCAAAATAGCGCCGAACTCAGAAGAAGGCGCCGAACTCACCAAGATGGCCCCAAACTCACGAAAATAGCGCCGACCTCAGGAAGAATGTGCCGACCTCACGTAGGTGGTGCCGATGTCACCAAAATGGCTCTGACCTCAACAAAATAGCGCCGATCTCATGAAGATTGCGACGACCTCATCAAAATGGCGCCAACCTCACCAAAATGGCACCGACCTCATGAAGATGGCGCTGACCTCACCAAAATGGCGCCGACCTCACCAAAATAGCGCCGACCTCATGAAGATGGCGCCGACCTCACCAAAATGGCGACAACCTCACCAAAATGGCACCGACCTCATGAAGATAGCGCTGACCTCACGAAAATAGCGCCGACCTCATGAAGATGGCGCTGACCTCACGAACAGGGTACTGACCTCACGAAATGGCGTTGACCTCACCAAAATGGCGCCGACCTGATCAAAATGGCTCCGACCTCACGAAGATGTCACCGACCTCACCAAAATGGGGCAGACCTCATGAAGATGGCGACAATCTCATGAAGATGGCACCGACCTCACGAAATGGCGCAGACCTCACCAAAATGGCGCTGTGCTAACCAAAATGGCGTGGTCCTCATGAAAATAGCGCCATCCTCACGAAGATGGCGACGACTTCACCAAAATGGCGCTGACCTCACGACAATAGCGAAGACCTCACGAAGATGAGACCGAAATCACCAAAATGGCGCTGACCTCACAGAAATGGAGCCTACCTGACGAAAATTGCGTCGACCTTACGAAGATGACGCCGACTCACGAAGATATCACCAACCTCACCAAAATGGCACCGACTTCACCAAAATGGCGCTGACCTCACGCCAATAGCGCCGACCTCACGAAGATGGCGCTGACCTCATGAAGATGGTGTCGACCTCATGAAGATGGATCCGACCTCACCAAAATGGCCCCAAACTCACGAAAATAGCGCCGACCTCAGGAAGATGGCGCCGACCTCACTAAAATGGTGCCAACCTCACTAAAATGCCGCGGACCTCACCAAAATAGCGCCGACCTCACGAAGATGGCACCGACCTCAACAAAATGGAGCCAAACTCACCAAAATGGCGCCAATATCACGAAAATAACGCTGACCTCACGAAGACGGCTCCGACCTCACGAACATGGCGACGACCTCACAAAGATGACGCCGACGTCAACAAAATGGCGCCGACCTCACCAAAATGGTGCCAACCTCACTAAAATGCCGCGGACCTCACCAAAATAGTGCCGACCTCACGAAGATGGCACCGACCTCAACAAAATGGAGCCAAACTCACCAAAATGGCGCCAATATCACGAAAATAACGCTGACCTCACGAAGACGGCTCCGACCTCACGAACATGGCAACGACCTTACAAAGATGATGCCGACGTCACCAAAATAGCACCGAACTCACGATGATGGCGCTGACCTGACCAAATTGGCGCCGGTCGCAGAAGGATGGCGTGGTCCGCAGAAGTACGGGACCGGACGCAGAAGGATGGGACGGGCCCCACAACGACGGCGCTGGCTGCAGAAGGACAGCGCAGACTGCAAAAGGACGGCGCCGACAGAACCAAGATGGCACCGGCGACACCAAAATGGCGACGACCTCACCAAACTAGTGCCGACCTCAAGAAAATAGCGCCAACCTCACGAAAATAGCGCCGACCTCACGAAGATGGCGCCGACCTCACGAAGATAGTGCCCACCTCACCAAAATGGCACCAGACAAGGTAGGACTACGCGGACCGCAGAAGGACGGCACCACCCGCACAAGGACGGCTGCAGAAGACCTGCGCGGGATGCACAAGGACGGCGCCGACCTCATGAAGATGGCACCGACCTCACCAAAATGGCACCGACCTAACGAAGATGGCGCCGACCTCACCAAAATGGGTCCGACCTCACGAAAATAGCGTCGACATCACGAAGATGGCGCCGACCTCACGAAGATGGCGCTGACCTCACGAAGATGGCGCTGACTGCACCAAAATGGCGCCGATCTCACGAAAATACGGCTGACTTTACGAATATGGCGCCAACATCACGAAAATAGCGGCAACCTCACGAAGATGGCGCCGGCCTCACGAAGATGGCGCAGAACTCACCAAAATGGAGCCGACGTCACCTAAATGGCGCCCGACCTCCCGAAAATAGCGCCGACCTCACGAAGATGGCAATGACCTCACCAAGATGGTGCCGACCACACCGAAAAGGCACCGACCTCACCAAAATGGCGCAGACCTCACGACAATGGCGCCGACCATACCAAAATGGCGCCAAACTCACGAATATGGCACTGACCTCACCAAAATGGCTCCGACCTCACCAAAATGGCGCCGACTACACGACAATAGGGCTGACCTCACGAAGATGGCGCCGACCTCATGAGGATGGCGCCGACCTCACCAAAACGGCGCTGACGTCATGAAAATAACGCCGACCTCACGAAGATGGCGCCGACCTCACCAAGATCGCGCTGACCTCACTAAAACACCGCCGACCTCACGAAGAATGTGCCGACCTCACGTAGGTGGTGCCGACGTCACCAAAATGGCGCTGACCTCACCAAAATGGCGCCGACCTCAACAAAATAGCGACGACCTCATGAAGATTGCGACGACCTCATCAAAATGGCGCCGAACTCACCAAAATGGCGCCGACCTCATGAAGATGGCGCCGACCTCAACAAAATGGCGCCGAACTCACCAAAATGGCGCCGACCTCACCAAAATGGCGCTGACATCATTAAGGTGGCACCGACCTCACAAAAATAGCGCCGACCTCACGAAGATGGCACTGACCTCATGAAGATGGCGCCAACTACACCAAATTGAGGCGGCCTCACCAAAATGGCGCGGTCCTCACCAAAATGGCGCCGACCTCACAAAGATGGCGACAACCTCATGAAGATGGCGCCGACCACACCAAAATGGCGCCGGCCGCAGAAGGATGGCGCTGTCCGCAGAAGTACGGGACCGGACGCAGAAGGACGGGACTGGCCACACAACGACGGCGCTGGCTGCAGAAGGACAGCACAGACTGCACAAGGACGGCACCGACAGAACCAAGACGGCACCGGCCTCACCAAAATGGCGACGACCTCACCAAACTAGTGCCGACCTCAAGAAAATAGCGCCAACCTCACGAAAATAGCACCGACCTCACGAAGATGGCGCCGACCTCACGAAGATAGTGCCCACCTCACCAAAATGGCACCAGACGAAGTAGGACTACGCGGACCGCAGAAGGACGGCACCACCCGCACAAGGACGGCTGCAGAAGGACTGCGCGGGATGCACAAGGACGGCGCTGACCTGATGAAGATGGCGCTGACCTCACCTAAATGGTGCCGACGACACGACAATAGCGCTGACCTCACGAAGATGGCGCCGACCTCATGAGGATGGCGCCGACCTCACGAAAACGGCGCTGACGTCATGAAAATAGCGCCGACCTCACGAAGATGGCGCGAACTCACCAAGATCGCGCTGACCTCACTAAAACAGCACCGACCTCACGAAGAATGTGCCGACCTCACGTAGGTGGTGCCGACGTCACCAAAATGGCGCTGACCTCACCAAAATGGCGCCGACCTCAACAAAATAGTGCCAACCTCATGAAGATTGAGACGACCTCATCAAAATGGCGCCAAACTCACCAAAATGGCGCCGACCTCATGAAGATGTCGCTGACCTCACCAAAATGGCGTCGACCTCACCAAAATAGCGCCGACCTCATGAAGATGGCGCCGACCTCACCAAGATGGCGCCGACCTCAAGAAGATAGCGCCGACCTCACGAAAATTGCGCCGAGCTCACGAAGATGGCGCTGACCTCACGAACATGGTGCTGACCTCACGAAGATGGCGTTGACCTCACCAAAATGGCGCCGACCTGATCAAAATGGCTCCGACCTCACGAAGATGTCGTCGACCTCACGAAAATGGGGCCGACCTCACCAAAATGGCGCCGAACTCAGAAGATGGCACCGAACTCACGAAGACGAAGCCGACCTCACGAAGATGGCCCCGACCTCACGAACATGGTACTGACCTCACGAAGATGGCGCTGACCTCACGAACATGGTACTGACCTCACGAAGATGGCGCCGAACTCAACAAAATGGCGACGACCTCACCAAAATGGCGCCGACCTCACGAAAATGGCGCTGACCTCAGCAACATGGCACCGACCTCATGAAAATAGCGCCGACCTCACGAAGATGGCGCCAACCTCACGAAGATGGCGCCGATCTCACGAAAATAGCGGCAACCTCACGAAGATGGCGCCGACCTCACGAAGATGGCGCAGAACTCAGCAAAATGGAGCCGACATCACCTAAATGGCGCCCGACCTCACGAAAATAGCGCCGACCTCACGAAGATGGCAATGATCTCACCAAGATGGTGCCGACCACACCAAAATGGCACCGACCTCACCAAAATGGCCCAGACCTCACGAAGGTGGCGCCGACCTCACCAAAATAGCGCCAAACTCACGAATATGGCACTGACCTCACCAAAATGGCTCCGACCTCACCAAAATGGCGCCGACTACACGACAATAGCGCTGACCTCACGAAGATGGCGCCGACCTCATGAGGATGGCGCCGACCTCACCAAAACGGCGCTGACGTCATGAAAATAGCGCCGACCTCACGAAGATGGCGCCGAAATCATCAAGATAGCGCTGACCTCACTAAAACAGCGCCGACCTCACGAAGAATGTGCCGACCTCACGAATATGGCGCCGACCTCACGAAGATGGCACCAACCCCAGCGAAATGGCGCCGACCTCATCAAAATGGCGCCGACCTCACGAAGATGGCTCCGAACTCACCAAGATCGTGCCTACCTCACTAAAACAGCGCCGACCTCACGAAGAATGTGCCGACCTCACGAAGATTGTGCCGACCTCACCAAAATGGCGCTGACCTCACCGAAATGGCGCCGACCTCACGAAAATAGCGCCGACCTCACGAAGATGGCGCCAAGATCACAAAAATAGCGGCGACCACACGAAGGTGGTGTCGACGTCACGAATATGGCGCCGACCTCACGAAGATGGTGACGACCTCACCAAAATGGCGTCGACCTCACGAAGATGGCACCGACCTCACAGAGATGTCACCAACCTCACCAAAATGGCCCCGACCTAACCAAAATGGCGCAGATCTCAGGAAAATGGAGCCGACCTCACGAAGATGGTGCCAACCTCATGAAGATGGATCCGACCTCACGAAAATAGCGCCGACATCATGAAGATGGCGCCGACCTCACGAAGATGGCGCCGACCTCACCAAAATGGCGCCAACCTCACCAAAATGGCGTCGACCTCACGAAGATGGCGCCGACCTCACGAAGATGGCGCCGACCTTAGGAAGATGGCGCTGACCTCACGAAAACGGCGCTGACCTCACGACAATAGCGCCGACCTCACGAAGATGGCACCGACCTCACGAAGATGGCTCCGACCTCACAAAAATAGCGCCGACATCACAAACATGGTGCCGACCTCACGAATATGGTGCCGAACTCAGAAGATGGCGCCGAACTCACGAAGAGGAAGCCGACCTCACGAAGATGGCGCCAACCTCAACAAAATGGCGCCGAACTCACCAAAATGGCGCCGACGTCACCAAAATGGCGCTGAACTCACGACTGTAGCGAAGACCTCACGAAGATACCACCGAACTCACCAAAATGGCACCAAACTCACGAAAACAGCGCCGACCACTCAAAGATGGTGCCGAACTCACGAAGATGGCGCCGACCTCACCAAAATGGCACCGATCCACGAAATGGCGCCAACATCACGAAAACAGCGCCGACCTCACGAAGATGGTGCCGAACTTACGAAGAAGACGCCGAACGCACCAAAATGGCGTCGACATCACGAAAATAGCGCCGAACTCACAAAGATGGCGCCGACCTCACGAAAATGGCGCCGACCTCATGAAGATGTCGCCTATCTCACCATAATCGTGGCGACCTCACCAAAACGGCGCCAACCTCAAGAAGATGGCGCCGCCCTCACGAAGATGGCGCCGACCATACCAAGATGGCGCCAAACTCACGAATATGGCACTGACCTCACCAAAATGGCGCCGACCTCACCAAAATGGCGCCGACTACACGATAATAGCGCTGACCTCAGGAATATGCCGAGCTCATGAAGGTGGCGCCGACCTCACCAAAATGGCGCCGACCTCACTAAAATAGCGCTGAACTCAGAAGAAGGCGCCGAACTCACGAAGACGGCGCCGACCTCACGAAAATAGCGCTGACCTCAGGAAGATGGCTCCGACCTCACGAAGATGGCGCCAACCTCACCAAAATGGCGCCGACCTCATCAAAATGGCGCCGACCTCACGAAAATTGCGCCTACCTCACAAAGATGGTACCAACCTCATGAAGATGGCGCCGACTACACCAAATTGAGGCAGCCTCACCAAAATGGCGCCGACCTCACAAAGATGGCACCGACCTCACCATAATTGTGCCGACCTCACGAAGATGGCGACAATCTCATGAAGATGGCGCCGACCACAGCAAAATAGCGCTGACCTCATGAAGATGGCACCGACCTCACGAAATGGCGCGGACCTCACCAAAATGGCGCTGCGCTAACCAAAATGGCGTGGTCCTCATGAATATAGCGCCATCCTCACGAAGATGGTGACGACTTCACCAAAATGGCGCTGACCTCACGCCAATAGCGCCGACCTCACGAAGATGGCGCCGACCTCATGAAGATGGTGTCGACCTCATGAAGATGGATCCGACCTCACCAAAAAGGCGCCGACCTCACCAAAATGGCGCTGACCTCATTAAGGTGGCACCGACCTCACGAAAATAGCGCCGACCTCACGAAGATGGCACTGACCTCATGAAGATGGCGCCGACTACACCAAATTGAGGCGGCCTCACCAAAATGGCGCGGTCCTCACCAAAATGGCGCCGACCTCACAAAGATGGCGACAACCTCATGAAGATGGCGCCGACCACACCAAAATGGCGCCGACCTCTTGAAGATGGCGCCGACCTCACGAAATGGCGCTGACCTCACCAAAATGGCCCTGAGCTCACCAAAATGGTGTGGTCCTCATGAAACTAGAGCCAACCTCACGAAGATGGCGACAACCTCACCAAAATGGCGCTGACCTCACGACTATAGCGAAGACCTCACGAAGATACCACCGAACTCACCAAAATGGCACCAAACTCACGAAAAAAGCGCTGACCTCACAAAGATGGTGCCGAACTCACGAAGATGGCGCCGACCTCACCAAAATGGCACCCATCCACGAAATGGCGCCAACATCATGAAAACAGCGCTGACCTCACGAAGATGGTGCCGAACTCACGAAGAAGACGCCGAACACACAAAAATGGCGTCGACTTCTCGAAAATAGCGCCGAACTCACAAAGATGGCGCCGACCTCACGAAGATGGCGCCGACCTCACGAAAATTGCGCCGACCTCACGAAGATGGCGCTGACCTCACGAACATGGTACTGACGTCACGAAGATGGCGCCAACCTCACCAAAATGGCGCCGACCTCACCAAGATCGCGCTGACCTCACTAAAACAGCGCCGACCTCACGAAGAATGTGCCAACCTCACGAAGATGGCGTCGACCTCACGAAGATGGCGCCAAACCCAACGAAATGGCACCGACCTCATGAAAATGGCACCGACCTGACGAAGATGGCGCCGAACTCACCAAGATCGCGCCTACCTCACTAAAACAGCGCCGACCCCACGAAGAATGTGCCGACCTCAAGATGATTGTGCTGACCTCACCAAAATGGCGCTGACCTCACCGAAATGGCGCCGACCTCACGAAAATAGCTCCGACCTCACGAAGATGGCGCCAAGATCACGAAAATAGCGGCGACCACACGAAGGTGGTGTCGAAGTCACGAACATGGCGCCGACCTCACGAAGATGGCGCCGACCTCACGAAGATGGCGTCGACCTCACGAAGATGGCGCCGACCTCACGAAGATATCACCAACCTCACCAAAATGGCCCCGACCAAACCAAAATGGCGCAGATCTCACGAAAATAGCGCCGACCTCACGAAGATGTCGCCGACCTCATGAAGATGGTGCCAACCTCATGAAGATGGATCCGACCTCACGAAAATAGCGCCGACATCATGAAGATGGCGCCGACATCACGAAGATGGCGCCGACCTCACAAAAATGGTGCCGATCTCACTAAGATGGAGACGACCTCACGAAGATGGCGCCGACCTCACCAAAATAGCGCCGACCTCACTAAGATGGAGCCGACCTCATGAAGATGGCGCCGACCTCACCAAAATGGAGCCAACCTCAGCAAAATGGCGTCGACCTCACGAAGATGGCGCTGACCTCACGAAGATGGCGCCGACCTCACGAAGATGGCTCCGACCTCACAAAAATAGCGCCGACATCACAAACATAGTGCCGACCTCACCAAAATGGTGCCGAACTCAGAAGATGGCGCCGAACTCACGAAGAGGGAGCCGACCTCACAAAGATGGCGCCAACCTCAACAAAATGGCGCCGAACTCACCAAAATGGCTCCGACCTCACAAAAATAACGCCGACCTCATTAAGGTGGCACCGACCTCACGAAAATAGCGCCGACCTCACGAAGATGGCACTGACCTCATGAAGATGGCGCCAACTACACCAAATTGAGGCGGCCTCACCAAAATGGCGCGGTCCTCACCAAAATGGCGCCGCCCTCACAAACATGGCGACAACCTCATGAAGATGGCGCCGACCACACCAAAATGGCGCCGACCTCTTGAAGATGGCGCCGACCTCACGAAGATGGCGCCGACCTCAACAAAATGGCGCCGACCTCACCAAAATGGCGCCGACCTCACCAAAATGGCGCTGACCTCATTAAGATGGCACCGACCTCACGAAAATAGCGCCGACCTCACAAAGATAGTGCCGACCTCACGAAGATGGCGCCGACCTCACGAAGTTTGCGCAGAACTCACCAAAATGGAGCCGACATCACCTAAATGGCGCCCGACCTCACGAAAATAGCGCCAAACTTACGAATATGGCACTGACCTCACCAAAATGGCGCCGACCTCACCAAAATGGCGCCGACGACACGACAATAGCGCTGACCTCACGAAGATGGCGCCGACCTCATGAGGATGGCGCCGACCTCACCAAAACGGCGCTGACGTCATGAAAATAGCGCCGACCTCACGAAGATGGCGCCGAACTCACCAAGATCGCTCTGACCTCACTAAAACAGCGCCGACCTCACGAACAATGTGCCGACCTCACGAATATGGCGCCGACCTCACGAAGATGGCGCCAACCCCAAAGAAATGGCGCCGAACTCATCAACATGGAGCCGACCTCACGAAGATGGCGCCGAACTCACCAAGATCGCGCCTACCTCACTCAAACAGCGCCGACCTCACGAAGAATGTGCCGACCTCAAGAAGATTGTGCCGACCTCACCAAAATGGCGCTGACCTCACCGAAATGGTGCCGACCTCACGAAAATAGCGCCGACCTCACGAAGATGGCGCCAAGATCACGAAAATAGCGGTGACCACACGAAGGTGGTGTCGACGTCACGAATATGGCGCCGACCTCACGAAGATGGCGCCGACCTCACGAAGATGGCGTCGACCTCACGAAGATGGCGCCGACCTCACGAAGATATCACCAACCTCACCAAAATGGCCCCGACCAAACCAAAATGGCGCAGATCTCACGAAAATAGCGCCGACCTCACGAAGATGTCGCCGACCTCATGAAGATGGTGCCAACCTCATGAAGATGGATCCGACCTCACGAAAATAGCGACGACACCATGAAGATGGCGCCGACCTCACGAAGATGGAACGGACCTCACGAAGATGGCTCCGACCTCACAAAAATAACGCCGTCATCACAAACATGGTTCCGACCTCACCAAAATGGTGCCGAACTCAGAAGATGGCGCCGAACTCACGAAGAGGGAACCGACCTCACGAAGATGGCGCCAACCTCAACAAAATGGCGCCGAACTCACCAAAATGGCGCCGACCTCACCAAAATGGCGCTGACCTCATTAAGGTGGCACCGACCTCACGAAAATAGCGCCGACCTCATGAAGATGGCACTGACCTCATGAAGATGGCGCCAACTACACCAAATTGAGGCAGCCTCACCAAAATGGCGCGGTCCTCACCAAAATGGCGCCGACCTCACAAAGATGGCGACAACCTCATGAAGATGGCGCTGACCTCACCAAAATGGCCCTGAGCTCACCAAAATGCTGTGGTCCTCATGAAACTAGAGCCAACCGCACGAAGATGGCGACAACCTCACCAAAGTGGCGCTGAACTAACGACTATAGAGAAGACCTCACGAAGATACCACCAAAATGGCACCAAACTCACGAAAACAGCGGCGACCTCACAAAGATGGTGCCGAACTCACGAAGATGGCGCCGACCTCACCAAAATGGCACCGATCCACGAAATGGCGCCAACATCACAAAAATAGCGCCGACCTCACGAAGATGACGCCGAACTCACGAAGAAGACGCCGAACACACAAAAATGGCGTCGACCTCTCGAAAATAGCGCCGAACTCACAAAGATGGCGCCGACCTCACGAAGATGGCGCCGACCTCACGAAGATGTCGCCTACCTCACCATAATCGTGGTGACCTCACCAAATATGGCGCCAACATCACGAAAATAGCGGCGACCTCACGAAGATGGTGCCGACCTCACCAAAACGGCGCCAACCTCAAGAAGATGGCGCCGCCCTCACGAAATGGCGCTGACCTCACCAAAATGGCCCTGAGCTCACCAAAATGGTGTGGTCCTCATGAAACTAGAGCCAACCTCACGAAGATGGCAACAACCTCACCAAAATGGCGCTGACCTCACGACTATAGTGAAGACTTCACGAAGATACCACCGAACTCACCAAAATGGCACCAAACTCACGAAAACAGCGCCGACCTCACAAAGATGGTGCCGAACTCACGAAGATGGCGCCGACCTCACCAAAATGGCACCGATCCACGAAATGGCGCCAACATCACGAAAATAGCGCCGACCTCACGAAGATGGTGCCGAACTCACGAAGATGACGCTGACGTCACCAAAATGGCGCCGACCTCACCAAAATGGTGCCAACCTCACGAAAATAGCGCCGACCTCACGAAGATGGCGCCAAGATCACGAAAATAGCGGCGACCACACGAAGGTGGTGTCGACGTCACGAACATGGCGCCGACCTCACGAAGATGGCGTCGACCTCACGAAGATGGCGTTGACCTCATGAATATGGCGCCGACCTCACAAAATGGCGGCGACCGCATCAAAATGTCACCAACGTCACAAAAATAGCGGCAAACTCACGAAGATGGCGCCGACCTCACCAAAATGGCACTGACATCACGAAGGTGGCTCCGACCTCAAGAAAATAGCGCCGACCTCACGAAGATGATGCCGACATCACCAAAATGGGGCCGACCTCACCAACATGGCACTGACCCCACGAAGATGGCGCCGACCTCACCAAAATGGCGGCGACCTCACCAAAATTGCGCCAACATCACGAAAATAACGGCGACCACACGAAGGTGGTGCCGACCTCAGGAACATGGCGCCGACCTCACGAATATGGTGACTACCTTGCCAAAATGGCGTCGACCTCACGAAGATGGCGCCGACCTCAGGAAAATGGTGCTGACCTTACGAAGATATCACCAACCTCAACAAAATGGCCCAGACCTAACCAAAATGGCGCCGACCTCACAAAAATAACGCCGACCTCACGAAGATGGCGCTGACCTCATGAAGATGGCGCCGAACTCACCAAAATGGCTCGACCTCAACAAAATAGCGCCGACCTCACGAAGATGGCGCCGACCTCATCAAAATGGCGCCGACCTCACGAAGATGGCGCTGACCTCACCAAAACGGCACTGACCTCACGACAACTCCGCCGACCTCACTAAGATGGCTCCGACCTCACGAAAATAGCGCCGACATCACAAACATGGTGCCGACCTCACCAAAATGGGGCTGACCTCACCAAAATGGCGCCGAACGCAGAAGATGGCGCATAACTCACGAAGACGGAGCCGACCTCACGAAGATGGCGCCGATCTCAGCAAAATGGCGCCGAACTCAGCAAAATGGCGCCAAACTCACCAAAACGGCGCCAACCTCACCAAAATGGCGCTGACCTCATGAAGATGGCACCGACCTCACGAAGATGGCGCCGAACTCACCAAGATCGCGCCGACCTCACGAAGAATGTGCTGACCTCACGAAGATGGCGCCGACCTCATCAAAACGGCGCCGACCTCA
>NC_072021.1:10113683-10213683 GCF_027791375.1 Indicator indicator
ACATGCTTTGTTAGCGACAACCATTTCTTCAGATCTCCTTAGATGTGCTTTTGTTCTGCTGCCATTTTGTCTCTTACTGCTAATGCCTGAGGTAATATTAAAGTATTTGCTGCAAGAGGATTCCTGCAGAAGTGCTCCTTTTATTTAAAACAATCTATACTAAACGTTGTTCTCTTAGTGCAAGAACGTTTTCTGAACATGTTTTTAATGAGACAATTTGCAGAAACTAAAGAAGGTTTTTTAGTTTGAACTAATCCTTCTTATAGATCTAGGATGACTGCCTACTATTTATGAATGCACAGGTGGTTTTCATCTTAGAAAGTTTCTCCTGCAGTGTCATCTTCCTGCGGTTCTTTGTAAAAAATATAATTTTTGGTAAGATTTTCCTGTCAGGGAAGTCTTAAACACTTAGATCAGCCTGCTGCAGCGCAAGATTTTTGGAGGAGGTGGGAGGGTTCAATCCAGCTTTCTGTGTTAGAAATCTGTAGGTGAAGTTTAGTTGATGATGTGTGAGCAAATGGAGCGAAACTGCAGAACAGAGTTATGTTGTTGAGTCTTCAGCAAAAGACGCTTCAACATGAATCTCTGATATTTTAGGGCTCCACTCTGGACTTTTGTTCAGGCATTAATTTTCAGATAAGTGTGTTTCTTTACAACTAGGGCACTGAAGTCCTCATAGGTATTGAATTTGTTTCTCAGAACACAGTTCTTTAATAGTCAGAAGATAATTTCAGTTATCATACATGTACAACCCCTATTCCTCCCTGCACCCAATGCTCTACCCAAAATGGATTCGACTCTTGTTTAAGGAAATTCAGATTTCTGCTGTAAGGAATTTGGCCTAGATGCTTCTGTGAAATGTCACAGTACCCCAACTTGTCTTTGTGGAGGCAGTTTTTTGAGAGTTACTTCTGCTTTAGAGTGCCTTCAAGCTTTTGTGTGAGCATACGTTTGCTTTCTCTTAATTAAGGTTTACCAAAAAAGGGTAAGGTTTGTTTTCTTCCTAAGAAAGAAGTGCATTATTCTTGACTGTAAATTTTATCTCTGAGTGACATGTCAAGTTCAGTCCTTTGTACTACATTGTTTTTATGTTCAGTGCTATTCATTGAGTTCTTTTCCCTGTTTAAAGGAAATGTATATTTCTGCCATAGAAAGCAAGACTTAAAAATGTAGTGTAAATCTTGTAATTCGTTATAGATCTTCAGACGTTATTTTGATGTATTTTAGTATTTAGCAAACTGAGATGATAAATTAAGTGCTGTGATAATTGTGCCAGTAGAAACATGGAAACAGTTGTATAATTATACATCAAAATAAGTTCTAGAAGGTTGTAACTTTTTTGTCTTTTATTCAGTGTTTCCATTAGATTCCCACTGAATTGCTTCAGACAGAAAGGTGATTGCTGCCTTCTCCTCCCCTCTCCACTCCCAATTTTTACTTTCTTGCTGAGAAAATGTTGATACTGAGTTTTCAGGTTAGAAGTATCTAGATGAATACAGGGTTAATCTTTTGTACTGTGGGTTGTAGTTTAGTTTTATTGTCAGTAACAACTAGAAGTAATGTAATGCAACATTTCCACAAAAACACTCACAATTTTCTTTGTTTATGGCTTCCATCTAGCCTCACATGAATGCAGCTGCATACGGAGAAACGTGTTGTAACTCCTACGTAGTACTTTTTCAGGATCTTAATTGGCCAGGGGGCACAGCAGTTGTGCTGCTAAGTCTTACTTGTAGTGTTGTAGGTACCTGTGATACGTTGTCCTTGCAGAAGAGGGCTTCAGGTAGCTAAAAGAAATATGCTTAGAAAAGTTAATTTAAGATACAGCAATGAACTGAATGTGTGCTTTTGAACTATTGCCTAGTACAGTGAGAATACAGTGGGTGTTGTCTGTGTAAAGCCCCCTCCTGTTTTACTGGAAGACTTGTTCTTGAGGTTACTTTCTTGAAGTGAAGGTCTGCTACACTGGTTTAACATTATAGAAGCTTCAAGACTGAAGTTGTATGGGTTCACAGGCTTTTCAGGGTACTGTGTGGCGGTGTTTGGTGGACTGTTTTGGTTTTTAAAAGAACATCTTAGTAAAAAAGATGCTGTCTTGTAGGCTGACATTTTTTCAAGTTAATAGTGTAGCTCTGCAGACAGCCTTGTGAGCACAACTAGAAAGATAGTATGAAGCTGTTAAGGTGCTTGAAACCCCTGTGTGGTCAAACTAGAATCTCCTAGGAAGTCTGCATCCACCCCATGGACTCTCTGAAGTTAATTTTGTTTTGCTAGTATTGCTGTAGAAGTCCTCTAGCTGCATTGATTCATCTCCTTTTTGTAAAGACTTCTGTCAAGGCTAAATTTTGTCAATTTTTCTTGTGAAAAAAACCTTGCAGTTATTCCCATTTTAAATCTGCTGGTATTATAACTCAAACATTTATCCTTGTAGGCATATCTTCTATTTCTCTTCTGTTGTTGCAGGACAGAACTTGAGCGTGCCGTAACTGTGTTCTGAAAGGTAGCTGCAATTTTAGCTGCCACCGTTCTTCCTTTTTTGTTTAGGTTCATTCTATTTGTGTGTAACATTAAAAATAGAGAAGGTCACATGTATTTTATTGTAAGAAAATAAAACTTTTATGAAATGCAGAAATCCAGTTATATGGATTTTGAGTTTTATTTTATTTCACTAAGGACAGGAGCAGATGACCCAAAAGCTTTTAAATCATAGCCATGGTTCTTGCTTCAGTTGTATCCATGTGAATTCCTCAACTGTGTTTTTTGTAAGTTCCTATAGTTTAGGGAGAAACCTATGCTATGTGAATGTTCTTGCTTCAGTTGTAGTCCATGTGAATTCCTCAACTGTGGTTTTTTGTAAGTTCCTATAGTAATTTAGGAATAAACCTATGCTATGTAAATGTTGACTTTTCAGTTATTAAGTGCTGGCAAAAGCCCATCAGGTTTGTGCTTGCATTTCTGAAGTTTCACTTTGTGCTCCGTGTAAAAAGCATGTTGAATTTTAAGCTTTTTAAAAAAATTATTATTATCATTTACATTCATTAAATAGTCTCTAGACTTGTTAAGGATTAATTTGTATAAGGAATTCAGATGATTATGACAGGGTAGATAGTCAGTTGTTAAACACATAACAGTCTTATTTGCATTTTTTTCTTCTGGGTTGCCAGGACAGATATTGGAATATACTGGTTGGTTATTGGACGAGCTTAAGTGTCATGTAATAAGATGTATCACATAATCAAGGTTCTTTAAGAAAGCTGCTAATCACACCTGAGTTACTTTGTACCTGTCACTTCTGTGAGTTATCAATTTGTTTCCTGAAAGGAAACTAATATTGATGCAGTTTGCATAGTTGTAATGGTTCAGTGGAGTAGCAGGCGTACAGCATGTTAAATGTTTTGCATAAGTTTTCCAGCTGTGCAGACTTAACCTCTGCTGGAGGTTTCCGTCGTTACCGGGCTGAGAAGAAATTAAGACAAAAGGCTACATTTTAGGGCACAGTCTGAAGTGCCCTTTTATGTTCGAATATGTGAACTTGTCTATATCACATACAGCAACGTACCGTGAAGTACGTTTTTGTAGTCAAAAGTGCCCAAGAAAAAGTGCTTTTAGTTGTATTAAGTACAACAGAGAAACGAGAGACGAGTACGTGTGCATATCCTCATCTCCACTGTAAAGCTCTTTGCCAGCCGGCGGCGGCTGCAGGCGGCGGGACAGCAGCAGGCTCGGCGCAGCCCCCATTAGAGGGCACTCGCACCCAGCGCACCACGCTCCGGGCTGCGCTGCTTCTGAGCCAGCAAACCTGAGGCTTGCAGACAGACAGAAGAGGGATAAACATTATTTTCATCTGATAAGATTCATCTAATCTTTGATACAAATGTATTCAGAAACTGTTACAAAGTGCATTGAATTAAATACAATCCTAATGACTCAATGCCTTTTTTTTTTTCTTATTTCTTGAATCAGTCTAAAATGTGCTGCATAAACTGCAGACTGCTAGAATTGGATTCAGGCACTTTTATATGTGTCTCTGTATCCTAAAAGCAGAACAGAAGCTTTCTTGTTTTGAAGGTTCTCTTCTTCACTTCCCAAGTCTACCATGCGTAACTAAGAACTTATTTCAGTGGGTTTATACTACTGGACTGTGGAGACTTAAAATAGTGCATATTCCTTTTCTCATGGTATTGCATGGATTGACTGAAATGCTTTATTTATTGCATTTCTGGATTTTCAAGTTGATTTTTATTATAGAGGCGATGCTTTAAAGTGGTAGGTAAATTCTCTTGTTCAGCATATAATTTTGAATCAAAAAAGAGAGATAATTTTGCTCTTTAAAGCACCAGGCATTTTAAAGTTTTATTTAAATCCAGTTTCATTAAGATTCTACTACAAATGAAGTTAGTGTAATTTGCTTTTAAATGCAGAAATATACTATCTTTTATCTTTTTTGGTTTCTTTTTTTCTTTTTTTCTTTTTAAGAAAACGTGGCATTTTTTTCTGAGTAATTATAAACATAGCCTTATGACTGCCTAGATTCTGATAAATCCACTAATAGTTTGATTTAATTTCAAAATTTTTTTTTAATAATCCACAATTGCAGTGGACATTATTGTTGTACGTAACAAACTTCCACACTAAACTTTACAGAATGTTATGCTTAAGAATAACCATTTAAGAATCCTAAAAATGAAGTTAGAGAAACATCTCCCTAAGTGATAGGTAATTTGCTGTATGTAACTCTCTTCAGCAGCATTAGAATGAGCTGGAAGTTTGTATCCAGCTCAGTTTTTGCATGTAACCATTTCACTGTATGGACGCTTTGAATTGAGGGTGAAGTTTTTATTCGATGGTTTGCGTTCTGTTTTAGCTGCATTCTTTATTTATAATCATGATGCATGATCGTTTAGTTTGCCATATGGATATTTCATATAGTTTTGTAACACTTGCAGAAACTCATTAGTTTTTATGTAATCAGCAATGTGAGAGCCCAATTTCTTTTACATGCAATTTAGGTAAAATATTACAAATGAGCTATTCTAAATTTGATTTTTCTCGCTAATACAATCAGCTCAACTTTGACTAAAGACTTAAAAGTGCACAGGAGAGGATAACCAATTAAAGTAAATTTAGATGTTTAATAATTGTTCTTTGATTTCAGGCATCAGTCTGAATGTTATGCCTATATTGTAGTTTGTGGTAGTGGTTTAAAAACATTAGTCCTTCTGCTTACTGTTTATTAGGGAGAAATAAAATGTACAGGTTATTTACCGTGAGTATTCAAAAGCTGTAAAAAATTTTTTTTTATGAATTACAAAGAATCTAAAGGTTATTTGATTTTTAGAAATTCATGTAATGTATTATTTGTTCATTTTGGGGAATATGAAGGAACTCTTAAAATATATTTTATATTCTCACACAATTTAAATTGCACAGATGCAAATGATCTTGTGTTTGTATTTTATCATTAACTTGTAGAAATATTAGGGTAAACAGTGTGTAATGTTCTAATTCCTATTAAAAGCAGCCTTCTGTGTAATTCTTTTAGCTTTTCTACTACAGATTAGTTCATGAAGTGATATTGCTGTGAACATATGGCAAAGGTGAAACTTGCTGGCTTTTATTGTTTTCCAGATGTACTCTTATCTTTTACTAAATGTTTGAATTTCACTGTAGTGTAATTCAGGAAAAAGGTCTGCATATAGCCATTTGTATTTTAAGGAAACAGTTTTTGCAGGCAATTGCTAGAATGTATAATGGACATTGTGGTAGATCCTGTATTCATCTTAAACCAGCTGAAGTAGCTGCTGCATCGGGGGCCTAAAAATTAGAAAAGTAGTAGTTTTAGGCTGCCTCTGTGTTGAGAGGAAGTAAAGTTTCAGTCCAGAGGGAATCCCAGACCATGTAAAGATGACGTTTTCAATTGTGCTGAAACCTTTGTATTTCTCCATCCTTGATTAGGATTCTCCAGACTTGGACAATGTGCTGTGGGAGTGGACATTCCTATTGGACTGCCTTGTTCACTCTTTGTGTGCTTTCTGCATGTCTTGTTTTGGTCTGTAACATGTCCTTAAGAGACCAATTGCTTGTGGTCCCTGTGTTCCCCTGTAGCTTTGGGCAGTTGCGTTGACTCTATGCTCATATTTGTTCTTTCAGTAACACTTCTCCCAGTGTGACTGGACCAAGAGGAAGAGAGTGTTCTTATAACACATTCTTATTACCTCTTTCCATTCCCCCTCCTTTCCTTTTTTTGCTAATGCAAGTATTTAGCCATTTCCTTCCCTGCAGAATGCTGCAATAAACTGGAGGGAGCTGAAGAAAAGCATGGCAAAACGAACAAATCCCACATACAACTGTTTTTTTCTTTTCTGAGAGCCAAAATGAAGGAAATGCCTTTGGTTCTATTGAAAAGCAATTCAAATTGATACACCTGGGTGGAAAATATTAGAAACTGATTGAAATAAATAATAGTAGTAAATAAAAAAAAAATTGGTTCTTGTTTCTTGCTCCATTATGGATTTTTCAACTTTATAATCTGGAAAAATTCTGTAGCATTTATTCTCTTCTAAGAAAAATGATAGATACTGAAGGTATACAGTACATTAAACCCCAGTGACACCTTTTTTGTTCATACTGTTCATGTTTACATTATTGATGGTTCAGTATTGAATATTGAGTACTTGAGGAACAGACTTGAAATCCATTTTACTAACAGGAAACCTACTTTAGCAGGGGAGTTGAAGGTATAAGAAATTGATTCACAAAGATTACTCACCTGAAAAGATTTTTTAGAGAAATACCAGTCTTTGATAGAAAATGGAAAAAATCCTCAGCAGATGCTTTGGATCTGTATTTTAGCACTGATTATTTATGATTAATATATGTGGCTAAATCCAGTGATGCAGTCAAAATAATATGGAGAGACTGAGAAAGCTCAAACTGAGCAAATCTTGACTTTTGCTGTACTCTGGTAAGCCAGTGTATAGAATCTTAATAACAGCAAAATTTAGGGGAAAAAACCCAACTTCTTCAGAACATTACTGAAGATGAGCCAGGTGCACAGCTGCACATGTAATAGTGTCTAGGATCTTAAGTCTATATAGTGCCCTATTGACTATATCTACAACATGTATTTATTGCAGATGAAGTAGTTCTCACCCATGTAACTTCAAGGCGTTTAGTATATTTTGGTTTGTGGTGTGTTGGTCGAGAAGTTCTGTACTTTTCAGCTTGTCTTTTGTTTCATTGTTTGCTGAATACACAGTGATTTCTTTTATTGGATTACATGCTTCAGTTCAGCATAAATTCATGCAGTAGAAAAATACACATTAAAATAGATTGTTTACTCTTCAGTAAAATAGTCTGGTTTTTGTAGGTTTAGTGTGACAAATCCTCGATGCACATATTTATAGTCAGCATGCAGCATTGTGGAGTTACAGTCAACAATAGAAATGGAAAGATTTCTTAAAACTTGTTTAGAAAACAAGACAGACATGTTCTTTGTGCAGTATATTTAGGTCATGAGGGACATCTACTTAGGATAATTTTTTTAACACTTGCTAACAATCCTAATATAATATGGTCTATTCATCAGTCATATTGTTCCTTGCTTAGTTAGTGGGGATTTTAGTGATTCCCGATGTGCATTCAGACTCCTTTAATTGCTAGTTTCTTGCTGTTCTATCTTATTGTTTTTAGGACAATGCATAAGCAGGCACAGAATAATCAAAACTGTTTTCCTGGCCATATTAGGCACCTAACAGAGATATATTTGCTGTGTGTG
Organism: Indicator indicator; assembly: GCF_027791375.1. Lineage (NCBI taxonomy): Eukaryota > Metazoa > Chordata > Aves > Piciformes > Indicatoridae > Indicator > Indicator indicator. Next base: position 10,121,461 of record NC_072021.1, read on the forward strand.
TTTTTGCAAGTGGAAGTCACAAAACGGGAAATAAATCTTAACGGGAAACTAATTCAACAAGATTTGAACATGCTTTTCAATTTGTCTGTGAACATACATCTAAAAATATGCACCTATATATGTGTGTATATATATGTGTGTATGTATATATAAACCCTTAATACATAGAACATAGCGTGGAGCTGTTAGAGCGTGCGTTTATGCAGCAGAAAAATTAGACATGTTAGTTAAGAAGGGACTAGAAATACTGAACATCAGCTTTTAGAGTGCTCAATAGCTTGTGCCAGTTTTGTGCTTTTGGTTGAGAAAGAAAAACTGATTCAGAGATGTCTGTAGAATAACTGAAATGTCATCTTTTATGTTCTCATGAATGCAGAATTTCACTTAACTGTAAGATGTTTGACTCCTGAAAAGGTGCATGTGATGTTCTCAAACATGGGAGGCACTAAATAAGGTGGACAATGCTGGACTTCGTTGTCTTAGCGTACAGATGTTATGGGGAGTTTCAGGAAAACTGACCAAATTTCTGAAAGAGGTATTTGCATTTTGAGTTCCACATGTAGATGGATATAGATCTGACTTTTTTTCCTTTCTCCCTCGCGTGTTCTTTTTTTTTCTTTTTAGCAGCTTGTATTGCTCCATGCTGTGTTCTTACCTACTGACAGAGTAATAGCTGTTTAATGCTTTAGGATAATTATTCTAATCGTTAAGTATTTTATCTTAATCCGTCTTGTGCAACTATTTGTGATAATGAAAGCAAAAAAAAGTAGAAATTGTAGCTTTTGCAGCAGGTTGGGGTAAACTTTCTTTATAAAAGCTTACTCCAGATGTTGAATCTTGTTAAATCTTATCCCTCTGATCAGTTTTAGGAGAAAACAAAAGAACTTTCTTTGCTAGATTTGTTACTCTCATTTTTACAGTTGTCTCTGCCAAGCAAAATAGATGATCTTTAAAAATCCTGCATGGCTGCAAACCATGAAAATTAAGGTGATTTTTTTTTCTAATTTTTTAAGTGAATTCTCATTCTGTTCTAGTAAAACCAGTGTTTAGGAAAACTGTTTTGGGCTATTAAAGGTATACCAATGAATGGGGATAAATCAGCTGATGGCTTTAAGTCAATTGAGTACAGTTGAAAGACCAAAGTTTCTGAAAATGTTGATTTCATTCAGAGTTTAAATCTGTAACAGCGTGGCTTAATTGAAGCATTTTACCAGACTAGATACTTGTTCTCCATGTTAAATGGTTGAATACAAGATTAATCTATGCACTGTTGATTAAAAAAGTTTGGCAAAAGCTTTATATAAACTACTTTAGGTATTCTTCGTGAAATGTACAGTTTAAGAATAGAGCTGCCAGTTTTCTGTAGCTTCAGTCTATAAGAAAAGAATGAGGCAAGACCATTTGAGAAAGGAATTGAAGACGCTGTTGTAAGGATGCAGTTTGGACACTGGGTGCCACTCCTGGTACACACTGAAGCTTGAAAACTTTTCTCACGCAGTGGAACAACAAGCACCCTTAAAAATGGAGGTCTTTGTTACTCATGAAATTCTGAAGGTCTTCGTCCCCTGAGTGTAGTGGTTCTTCTAGTTGAAAAACATTCCTGAGTTGTACAAAGAGCAACTAAAGCTACAAGGACAGGATTTTCAATTTTTCTAGGCTTGATGTGTTGCTCTCCAGTTGTGTAGTTCCCATCATGTACAAGAAAGACAAGGTTGGAGCACCAAATATTCATGATCTAGACCAAACATGGCAATTCTCCTCTGGAAGAAAAAAAGTAATTTTGAAACAAAGAAAAAAAGGAATGAGATGCCTCCTTGGATGTGTTGTAGGTGGTTTTTTGGTTGTTCTTTTCTGTTTGTGTGTGTGTGTGTGTTTGTTTTGGTCTTTTGGTCACGTACTTGTTAGATAATACAGTGTCAAAAATCATTGAGTAGTGTTTTACTGAGAAGACTAGATCTGTTTGAGATTGAGCAGCTTGCAGAAACTTGGAGGCATGTACTGATGGCTGCCAGTAGGCACCAAGTGCTGAAGAGGAATGCCGAGGAGACGGTGCAAGGAGTGGGAGTAAGAAGTGTTCAGATGTAAATTGGAACAAGGTTATTGCTCTCATCTTGAAAGCTATGTAGCTCGGACTAGGAAGCAGGACTTGATTTATGTTTTACTCTGCTCATGCCCAGAGGTGTCAGCTGGCTCTGGGTGTCCTAAACATTGTACAAACACATAACCTGCTTAAACGTTTTAGAAGCAGCACGTAAGCTTAGATGTCCAGGTCTTTATGGCTTTCAGCGGAATATTGGCATCTCTACCTGGCTGTTTTGGCAACTGAAATGTTAGTTTATAACTGAAAGGCAAGTGGGGGTTTGAAAGGGTTTTACAAATGTTAAGACTTCTGAACCAGATTCCTGTGTAAAATTTCTATCTGTTTTGTTCAAATAGTGGGTCAGAAATTAAAATGTACTTCGAACTGGGGGAAATACAAGCAACGAATGGCAGAGTGAGGGATGATAGAGCCCCTGGTAAAATTCTGCTTTGATGTAGTGATGTAGAATTAAAAACAAAAGCCTCTCCATCCTCAAATGTAGAAACTGGAGCTCTTAATTTTACTTTTTAATATGATATTTGAAAACAGAGTCCTGTTATTCACAGTGCTCTAATCTGTGATGTTTGAGTAAGTCTTCCAAGCCACTTTTCTTATAATGATGTTTCAAGTGAAAAATGAATTGGTGTGTTTGGATGCATAAAGCACAAAGTTAAAATGAAGAATAAATATAAAATTATTTTTTCTTTCTTTTTATTTTTGTTTTGTCAGCTTTCTGTCAAAGCTTACACTCCTTTTAAAGGTGAAGACTTTCTCAAGTAGTTAAAAATATAAAAATACTGACTTTGTTTATAATTGAAACATGCAAGTAAAGTCTTTTAAAGCTGCTGTTAAGTTTTTTGAACTTCACAGGACAAACAAGCTTCCAGAAAACTATTGCAAACATGAGTCACTTTGTATCTCCTTTTGTAGTTAGCTCAGTTTTGTGTAGATAGTGAATAATACGAAGCCACATTGGTTTCTGTGGTTTTGCCAACAGTGACAAAAAAGCCTAACTCTTAAAATAAGTACTTATAAACTTTAAAGAAAAAATTAGACCTTCTTATCAAAAAAGCACCAGGTATATAAGCAGAGCTGGAATTGAATGAACTGGCAACAAACCTTATTTTGTTGACACCTGGAAATCTATTAAATAGGCCACTTGAAATGATGAGTGTGGCATATGATAAGACAGAACCACCTGGATTTTATTAGGCTACTTGATGCTTTGATCACAACTTTAAATAAAGAGTTGCCTGTTTATAGTGTCAATGTTCCTTGTCATCGCTGCGATTTAGATTTTAATCTGACACAATACAAAGAGGAATTGCAAAACCAAAACAGTACTCGCATCAGAAATTGGTGTGGGACTGATGCTAGTTCAAGTTGTCAACCTTGGAACAAAAGCAGCTGTTACATGAGACCTGTAGTCTGAAAGAAGGCTAGGAGATGGTTTTCAGCAGAGGGGGGACACTTCTGCTTCATGCCATGGAGAGCAACAAGGCAGTTTGCGCTTACTGGGAGCAGAGAGGTTCACATGAGGTGGGGTGGTGCCATCTTGGGAGGATGCAGGCAAGCTCCTTTAGGATTTTCCTTTGCTTTCCTTTCATGCATTTAAATGACACTTTAACATGAAAGAAGTAACACTTAGGTCCATCCTCTGATCTTGCTCATTCTTGCTAATAAATTAATAAAATGTGATCCATCTTAATAACTTCAGTAAGGAAATATTAATAACTTGGATAAGGGGAATATCCTTTCTCTTATTAAAGCTTTGATGCAGTTTTGCAGATGTGAAACAAACCCATCACTATATACGAAATGCCTAGGTTGTAACATTTTGAGCCTTTTTTGATTGGCAGAGCTAGGAGAACTGATTGTTTGATAACATCTGTGCACTTGGTTTCATCGTGGATATGTAAACATATTAGCCTCTAGCAATGCTACTTTTATTACTGAGTTATCTGCTGCTGAAGCTGCACTCCCCTCCTCCTCTCTCCTTTTTTCTGTTGTTATTATTTATTGCTATGTAACAGAGTACTTGCTAAGATGAAAATAGTTCCTAATTGAAACCTTCTTTGTTCCTCTTGTGAGATTTTTGGTTTTTCAGAGTGGACAAAGTGAATGAACATTTGGTTGTCTCCATTAAGAAAAAAGATTCTGCAAAAGAAGAAAATATTTCTTTTTGTTTTTTACTTTTTTGGCCTTATTTTCTTCCTCCACTCTTACTTCCTCTTCCTTTTTCCAAGATGGCTTCAAAAAACAGCAGTGAGTTTAACTCTTATCAAGGGTCATTCATGAGGAGAAGCTCTGTAAGGGTTGTGGTACCCTATGACAGGTTGAGGGAAGGTCTGGAGAGGTCTTGAAAGGCTCATTAGCCAAGTGCTTGCTACAAACAGTATATAACGGGATGAAATGGCTGTCAAATTACTTTTATCTCTGTCCTTGTGATTTTGCTTTCCTATTTATCCTGAATTTTAAAGAGATTTTTAAATTACCAAAATCTATGCATTTCAACATCTGTAATTTGATCAACTCATTTGGTAATATACCTAATACACTATATACCTCAAACTTGAACATAGAAGATTTCACCTCAACATGAGGAGAAACTTCTTTACAGTGAGGGTGACAGAGCACTGGAACAGGTTGCCCAGGGAGGTTGTGGAGTCTCCTGGAGACTTTCAAAACCCACCTGGATGCATTCCTGTGTGGGCTACCCTAAGTGATCCTGCTCTGGCAAGGAGGTTGGACCTGATGATCTCTTGAGGTCCCTTCCAACCTCTGACATACTGTGATACTATGATACCCTCCTATATGTGGAGGTCTTTGTGAAGGGATTGATGTGAAAGTGGTTTGATTTTACTGAAAATATTTAGCGTTATGAAGTGAAAACCAAAGTTTGTATGAAAACATCTCAAACCTTGCAGTTCAAGTATCTCAGAACACTTTAAAGAAGAAACCAATATTTTACTTGTCATTATTTTGGCATTTTACTTAAATTTGTTGTGTTGCAGTATTTTTCCTGTTTGACACAGAGGAAGGTAGCTGCTGAACATGGTAGACACAATGTAATGTCCAAACATCTTTGAGATCCACTATGTTATAAAATGAGAACAGGTAGACTTTTTTTGTTTGCCTTTCTTAGTAAGGTCTTGCAGAAAACTGGCTCAGGTAAAGTCCCATAACCAGGAGACTGTTAGAGAAATAAAGTGATACAACTTCTAGTCTCATGAAAGATCACTATCATATCTTGATAAAAATAAGATTACCTTTCTGGTTTTATCAAGAAATGGCTAGAAGTGTAAAGATAATTGTAGATGTGGATGAATAACTAAAGTTTTTGTTAAATTTTATTTACTGATATTAAATATGTTTTGTCATAAGTTCATTCAAGCTCTTACAAGTTAACAACCCCCCTCATTTTTGTTAGGTAGGAATAGAATGAATATATCGTGACATGAAAAAGCATAATTGACCACTATCCTTAAACACTTTTAATTTAAGAAGTATTAAATATTTAGAAATGTCATTGCTGTTTTTCTTCCCAGAATACTTCTCCAGTCAGGACTTCTGTAAATGTATGTGTGTGTCATTTTGTCTCTGTGTAGCAGAAAGGTGTGTAGCGCACTGAACATCTATAAAATGCTATTGCTGTTGGCTCTGTGGAAAAGGAAAAACATTCAAAAGAGACTTGGAAGAAAAGAATGGAAAGGGACCTCAGTTTCAGTCCTGTGGAACTACAAAGCACTTCTGAGTTGCTGGAAGGGGGAAAAAAAAAAAAAGAAAAGGCTTTGTTTATAGTAGTAAATCATATCTTTAAGCTATAGTGAATGCAGAACTAAAGTGGATTTAGCCAGTGTTGCATAACTTTGATCATCATTATGGTTTGTTTTGCATTTCCTTAGTAGTGTCCCACCAGGCTGTCTTTGAATTGGCTTCGTTGTCATCATGTCACCCACACGTGCAGGCTCAGAAACTGCTGTTCTTCCGTCCTATCTGGAATCTTGCAAATGCTGTATTTTCTTTAACTTTATAGAAGTGTTTTGCATTTTCTTCCTTCCTTGTGTATGGAATACCACTTACGGTAAATTAACTTTTACTGTCACCTTTTTTCTGAAGTTTCTCCCATCTCCCATCCAGATTATGGCATTAGGGTAACATCTGATTTATGACTATTTTCATCTCTCTCCTTGATCTTTCTCTTTACTTCCCCTGGCTTGTCCTGTTAACATAGAGCAGATCTGCCCTTGCTTGCACTACTGCTCTTTCCCCCCTGCACTTCCTGCTTTGAAACCTTTTCTCTACTTGATCTCCTGACCTGCAGACCAGGCTGATAAAAGTGCTCTCTCTTTTCTGCACTGTCCTTTTTACTATCTCTGTTCTATCCATATCACCAGTGAATTGTGACTGAATTTTCCAGCGTTTATGTTATGCCTGCTCTGAACTTAAATTGATTAATTTAGAAGGAAATCTTCATCTAATATATTATTTAATGTAATGAGGAGCAAAATGCAGGCATTCTAGCTGGCTATAGAAGCAATGCATGTTTTGAAAAGTATGCAATGAAAAGTTAAACTTGCAAAGATGGCTACAGCTTTTATGCAGGTTAGATGGTATCTGGCAACATATCTGTTACATGCAGCTGACAGAAGTTTCATGGATCTCATAGTACTGCAGCCAAAACCTTGGTGTCTGTATGCAGCTCACAGACTGTGTATTTGGGCAGTCAACCTGAAGCTGCAGATGTCTTGAACTAAGTGCTCTGTTTTATGCAGGAAGGTGTAGGTAGCCGAACCACAAAAGTATACTGTGTCTAAGATGTCTGCTGCAGGGAACCTAGCCAATGTATGTAGTAGAGAATTTAAATGGTTGTAAAGCTGCCAACACCAGGTAGAAGGTGGGATAAGAATGATTTGTACCTGGAGTGTGAGATTAATACTCTGCACTTGCATAGCACCTTTCATTTGAGGATCTTGGCACACTTTATGATCAGTTAATTGCCTCATAACCTCTCTGTGAGGTAAACTGTCACTAGTTTACAACTCAAGAAACTGATGCATAGAAAAATTCAAGTAACTTCTTTGGGATGCCTGGATAGTTGTGAAAGAAAGTGTGAAGTTTGTCTCATGCTAATTTTGGAATGTCTAACATCGCAACACTTAATTTTCCTAAACAAAATTCAGTAACTGATTCTCACTCTTTCCTTGTCCCTCCAGCTCTTCAATTGTGTGGGCTCCTGTTCTACATTTTTTTTTAATTTGTTTTTTTTCCATGTGGTCCTTTGAACTGTGGTCTTACAGGTGGCAGCCATAGGGAACTGTTGGAAAGGGAAAAGAAGTGCTCTTTTAATTGTGAATTAAAAGTACTGCAATGTGTTTGTTTTTTAGATGCTGAAAAGATGAATTTTACCTTGAGAAGAGTCAAAGTATTTTCACTTTCTTCTCATTCTCTTCAACATACAGCTGTCTTAAAGCTTCTTCTTTTTGTTCCCTATTGTTCTTGTCACTTAAATCATAAACCATTAATTCTGTAGTGTCCATGCTCGTTCACTAAATGCAGGTATTGCTGGTGATGGTCTAGCAATGCTAGGTGAGCTAGGCACTACTAACTAGCAGTGCTTATGTTAAGATATGGCTTTGTCTCCCTTAGACCGATAAGGATTAAATAAATTTGCATTTCTGTTTTACTGTATGAATTCACCTCTTTGTGGCTCAAAGAAAAACTTCACAGCTTATTCCTGACTGATCTTTTTTCATGCTAGGAATAAAACAACTAGAACTATCTCTTTAATTGTTTTGACCATGTCAAAATAAAATTTCTGTTTGTCTATAGTGGTTATAAAGACAGGAGTAAGTAGAAGCTAGTATGTACCACAAAAGGAAGATAACACTCAGTATTTGGTTGAAGAGGTATTAGAATACAAAGTTAAATGTAATCTTTTAGAGAAAGTTCTACAGGCTGCATCCTTTGTAGCAGTATATATAAAAAGCTGTCTTCAGGAAGGCGACTGAGAGTAGTAATTCTTAGGATTGAAAAGTACTTCACAATTTTTTGGAACTACAGTTTCTATTCCGGTTTGACTTACACATGAATAAAAATGAATACACACCTTCCAAATCCATGAAATTTGATTCCCTTATTGCATGTACCAGAGCTTGTCAGTAGTGATTTTCTTCTGGTTTTAAGGCACTGGACAGTGAGAGGTGGTGACAAAGATGGTATTAGCTATGTACTCAATGAGCAAAACACATTTTTTTTACCTCATCTTTGGAGAAGAAAAGGAAAAAAGTAAACAGGACTTTCCCTTAAGATACTGCAGACTTGAAAGAATGATAAGTGGTTTTAATCTTTCATTTCAGCTGCTGTTGCCTCACAAGATAAAGTATTTTTTTCTTCTGCTTCTCAACAGGCAATAATGCATCTCATGCTGCAAGGCAAAATCCTAATGTTAAGTATTCAAGATAGACAATTTTTTTTTTTGACTCCAAACCTACTGTTTAGTTGTTCTGCTTTCCTGATCTGCAATTCTTTTTTAGTAAAGCTATTCAGTACTTCTTCCTTAAGATCAGAGCAACTAGAGCTGAACATAATTCACTTAAAGAGAGATCTCTTACGAGACATGTACAAAGCTTGTCTTTGTTAGAGGAGGCAATTTTTGAAACTTCTTAGATGGCACAAGGACAGCTGTTGTGATGGGAAAGGTAATGGATTATTTGCAGGGAGAAAACTTACCAGCTCTAGATTCAAAAAGCAACAAGTTGGGTGGTTTTTGAGCTAGATGCATCTGCTGATGCTGATTGCAAAAACGTTGCATTTACTCCTGTGATGTATTGTGTACATGTAATATTAACCAGTTCACTCTAGTTTATCATCCTAAGTCCAAGGAAGTTAATTAGAATTGCATTAGGTATGTTACAGATTTCAGAGGTTCGTATTGCTAAGTGTTCAAAATTGCATGATAGATAGCTGAGCAGAATTGTCTTGCAAGTACACCTGCAAACCTTCTGACGATGGCTGTTTTCTTCTAGCATTTAATGCTACTTGTCCTGCATTCAGGATGTAATTAAAGAGCTGGCATTACTGGAGTACCTGTTGCTGTAACCTTAGTAAAGTTATGGTTGTCTTGGAGAAAAACAGACACCTTTGGTTGTTTTTGTGTTTTGCGTAGTACACCATGTATGGTGTTGTGGGGTTTTTATTAATTCGCGTGTCCCATCACAGTACATTAGAGGTTGGAAGGGACCTCCAGAGATCATCGAGTCCAACCCCCCTGCCAAAGCAGGATCACCCAGGGTAGTCTGCATCCAGATGGGTTTTGAAAATCTCCAGAGAAGGAGACTCCACAACCTCAGTGAGCAGCCTGTTCCAGTACTCCATCGCTCTCACTGTAAAGAGGTTTCTCCTCATGCGGTGGTGAAATCTTCTATGTTCAAGCTTGAACCTGTTGTTCCTTGTCTTACTATTGCGCACCACCGAAAAGAGCTTGGCCCCCTCCACTTGACACCCAACCCTCAGATATTCTCAGTCTTCTCCAGACTAAACAGCCCCAGGTCTCCCTTCATAGGGGAAGTCTCTGTCTCTCTTGAACTGGGGAGCCCAAAACTGGACACAGTATTCCAGGTATGGTCTCACCAGAACAGAGTAGAGGGGGAGAAGACCCTCCCTAGACCTGTTGGACACACTTTTCTTGATGCGCCCCAGGATACCATTGACTCTTCTTCATGGGGTTTCTCTCCTGGATGACTTACATGCGTTTTTCATTGTTAAGATGGTAGTGGTGCATCACCCATTTTCACTGCTCGGTTAATTTGTCACACAGAAGATAACTGACTCTGCTGGCCATAAAATTTGTTTTATTGCCAATACATTTAAACGCTTCTGATTAACTTTTATTGGGGTCATTTTATTAAATTTGATACTTGTGAGTGTCATGCTGAGGTAAAGATTGCTACTTCAGATGCCACAAATTTTATTAAATTGTTATCTGGAAGCATGGTGGTTCTTTGCTGCTGGCCTGGACATCGAGTTCATTTGGAATCTGGCAAAAGAACACGGTTTTTCCTTCTTTTAAATTGGTATCATGCTAAGCAGCAGGGCCTCCCAAATGCTTTGCACAATTATTTTTAAAAGATCCATAAAGACCCCCAGAAATATGAAGAGGCTTGCTTTGAAAGCTTGGATGGCTCATTTGAAGGACAGATTTACTTGCTTTGCCTCTTCTACAAATGAGTGCACAAAATAATGACCAAGAAAATGTACCTCTTTGCAGGTAGTTTTATTGTCTTTACAGAAGATAATGCAGCTGACCTATTTGAAAGACTTATTTGCTGTTTCCCTTCACAGTGGGCTGGAAATGAAGCTCTTAGCATTTAATGATTTCAGCCCTGGAGGAGACTTTTTTTTTTTTTTTTTTTTTTTAACAGAACTAGCTACTTTTAATGCAAGTTAATTAGATTTTACTCCCAAGAAGAGTAAGACAGTAATAGTCACACTGCAGCTCTATTGATTTGAAGATTGCCTTTTATGAATCTATACTTAAATAATGCAAGTGTATTTTTATTTAAGAAACATTGGATTTTCTTATTGATAATATATATTTTCTAATAAAATGTAGCTGAGATTGTATGATTCTATATCATGAAGACTTTATGTGGTAATTAATTGATACCATAGCAGTCAATAATGCTGCAAGTCCATTCTGCTGAGGAATAGACGTGTGCCAAACAGTTACGTACTGGGACTTGAACAGGCCAAGTAGGTTATTAATTATGAGTAATAAATGGGCTACTAGGTAATGGTTACCTACAATATATAGTCGGAAAAATAATGTCTTTAGGAGACTTAGGGAGAAAATTTTAGATGGATTAGCCTCAGTCACCATCTGTAAATGGAGGCAAAGAAGGATTGACAAAACATATCAGAAAGTAATGCTAAGGAGTGATGCTTTTATGTTTGCGTGGTGGTGATATACTACCTTTGTGTTTGATGAGTGAAAGCTGCATAAGTAAACAGGCAAAGCTTAAGCAACAAGGACAATGAAAAGAATTATGAGCATTAAATTTGCTGAGAGATCACAACAATAAGAAGTGGAGAGAGAAGAGGAGAATTTGTACACGGAGAAATAATGTCTTCACTGTGGTGTGAGCTGTAATCTGGTGTTACCAGGAGTGAAATGGTGATGGGAAGTAGAAGTTGTAAGGCAAAATATTGGTCTTTTTGTTTGAGCATTGTCTCTCTTTTCATAAAGATAAGGCTAAAATGGGTATGTTTATTCCCTGCATTATAAAAATTGAAGGATTTGATTTAATGCATAAAACCAGCAATTAAGAAACTTCATGTACTGTGTACTAGGTGATGCTTTTACCTCCATGAGATACTCTGAGCACCTGCAAGTTTTTGACACTGAGAGAAACGTGTAATTGTTTAAAATAGCTCCTTCTGCTAACCTAACTAAGAAGAAGTTTGGTGTGGAAACCTAATGTTGCAGAAGTGCAGATAGGGTGTTTCATGTAGGCTTTCCGTGGCTCAGTTGCTGAACGTTTGATAGCAATGAATGTATTTCCCCATCAGCTGGTAATAGTCTGTGCTTTGGGTGAGAAGAGGATATTACATTTTGCCTTGTGTCACATAATCAGATATTCAGTTCTTCAGTTACATAAACACTACAAAATAGAAATCTGGGCATCTGTTTCAGAACATTTGGTGAATTCTTTTTTACTAGTTATTTCTATTTTCAGTTTGTGTCTTCTGTTAGAAAAGATTATTTTCTTTTTTTCATGGGCTTTCATGAACTAATCCTCTGCCTTTATATTAAGCCATGGCTTTCCTTTATAAAATTCTTAAGCATGAAGTGTGTGCTCTTCATATGAAGAGTTAACACAACAGCTATAACAGTTCCCTTTTTTTTTAATATAGGAACATCCTTTGTATGCTTTAAAAAACCTACTTAAACTACTTTATCATTGTGTGTTCCATCATGGTAGGCTGTATTTCATGGATAAGCGATGTGCTCTTGTGGTCAAGAAGGCCACTGCCATTCTGGGGTGTAGTAGAAGGGCTGTAGATAGTAGGTTGAGAATGGTTCTGCTCCCCATCTACTCTGCCCTGGTGAGGCCACATCTGGAATATTGTATCCAGTTCTGGGCCCCTCAGTTCAGGAAGGACCTCAGGGAACTGCTTGAAAGAGTTGAGCGCAGAGCCACAAAAATGATTAAGGGAGTGGAACATCTCCTTTATGAGGAGAGACTGAGTAAGCTGGGTCTCTTTAGCTTGGAGGAGACAAAGGGGTGACCTCATTAATGTTTATAAATATGTAAAAGGGGTGAGTGTCAAGAGGATGGAGCCAGGCTCTATTCGGTGATGCCCAATGACAGGGCAAAGGGCAGTGGATAGAAGTTGAGGCATAGGAAACATGAGTAAAAATTTTTTCACTGTGAGGGTGAGAGAACACTGGAACAGGCTGCCCAGGGGGGTTGTGGATTCTCCCTCTCTGGAGATGTTCAAAACTTGCCTGGATTCATTCCTGTGTGACATGCTCTAGGTGATCCTGATCTGGCAGGGGGGTTGGACTGGATGATTTCTTGGTGACCTTTCCAGCCCCTAACATTCTGTGATTCTGTGATAAACACATTTAAATTACAGACTACAAAACCTTAGTGTACTGTATAGATGTTCTGCAAGATGATCTGTCTACATATTAGGAAAGATGTTTTCTTCTACTCAATAAACCCAGATTATTTTCTTAAGCAAGAGCTGTTCATGCAAAATGTTGTCACTTCAGGATATATAAGTTAGTGACTAGATGTGGCTGAGGTACCATCAGATAGTGGTATACACTTAGTAATATCCAAATGTTTCAGGACAGATCCTATTTTAAACATATATCTGAAGACTGGTATGTGAATAATGCTCTTCTTTACCCCACCCCCAACAAAACCACACTTTTAAAAAACATTGTTGGAGATATTTAACTATATTGCTGTAAAATCAACTAGAGAACAAGATCTGAACAGATAGGAGAGACACAGTATTTGAATTTACTTTCTTTGCTGTTTTTTTTTTCAGGAATATTTTTTTCTTTACAGTTAAGAAGAAAATAAATTGCAGTAAATTACTGTAGTTGGATGTCCTTCATGGGAGTTGAAAAGGAAAGAAAAACAACTGACTTGTTAACAGATTGTTTAGTTTGATACTGAAAAAGGGATACTTCACAGCTCTTGGAAGACAGTGGGTGATATTATAACCAGCCAGGGGAAAATGGGTTAAGTAATTTCAAAATAAATAAAGCTTGTGGTTCTTCTTGTGATACCAAAGGAGAGGGAAAAGATATTTTATCATGTTGTATTTCTAAGTGTAATGAATTAATGACTCCTAAGGTATTTTTCCATGTAATTTATACAAGTCCAATATGACTTTTAGAAAGACAAAACAAAAACACCCTGACAAATTTTCAATTATTCTTTTGTAAAACTCTACAAAAGATAATGAACAGGTCGGGTAACTTCACTGTCTCTTTTAGTGGACAGATGGGAGCAGGATTATTAAGCATTTCTGCAAAATAAGACAGCTACCTTCTCAGGTCGGAGATAATTGAGGGAAAGGACACTGATACACTGAGTTGTCCCTAACCTAGTCACACTCAACACTTAGGCAGAAGGAATCCTCCTGTTTTTCAGACTCCTTGTTTGAGTTTCTTAAATTAGATGAAAGTAACATGTAATGTTTTTCTGATCTTTTGCATGTCTTGGTAGCTATGGCTGCCGTGGAAGTGATGGGTAATTGCACTTTGCACAGTTGGAGGAAGGATAAAGTAGTAGCTTGTGAATGTCACTTGACAATATCTCATCAGCCAAATTTATTCTATCAAGACAGATCTCTCTAGGCTTGCCTTTCAGTTATGAGATGGGAAAGCTCAAAGATAGCTAATATGATGCGAGGGAAACTGGTATTTCACCCCAGATCTGTTCTGAAGGATCAAACTCAGTTTGGAGACTTGATCCTGCATGCGCTGCAGAATTAAACATATGTGTCCACCCATTTAGTTTTTCTGCTATGTTATCAGCCTCCCAAGAACAGAAATCTGTTCTCTCTCTCATAAGAAATGCAGTCGGTTGGTTGGAGTTTGAATAATATTCTTTGTGATTTATCTTGTCTTCCCCTCTGCAGAACTCTATACAGCCATGTTCTTTGGTTCCTGTCTTGAGTTACTTCATGTAGTTGTTAGTTGGTCATGGAGTGAAATACAATATGTACTGTTGTTTCCTCTGCATAATCTGATCCTACTTGACCTGCTGACAGCACCACAAAGCTGTCTATATGGGGGGAGTGGTTTGCATGCACTGTGGGATGGGGAGAAGAATGCAGAATGGCTTAGAGCAAGAAACGTCAACATTTCCAATCCCTGTAATTCTACTTGATGATAGAACTTTTCAGAGAAGATTTCCTAACAATTTTATTTTATATAAAATACTCGAATCGGTAATTGTAACTTTAGGCAGCCAGGAGATCTTGAGTATTAATTAATCTTTCTGCTGCATATTTTTCTATTTCAAACTGTTTGGTAGCTTTGCTTTGTCATTAAGAGTGTTTTCTGTATTGATACACACTACCCCCAAAATACCTGGTACTCTGTCCACAGCTTTTTATGTAAAAAGCTTTTATTTTAAAGTATTTTTTAATTCTTTGGGAATTCTGACATTCCTTTTTAAGAATTCACTGCATAATAAGTCCTGTATCTGTATGTGGGGCACACTTGAGTTGATTTGTCCTACTTCATATTCTACGCTTCAATGAGTTCAAGTTTCCAGTTAATGTCACAGGGCTTTTGCTTTGAGTATTACAATTTTTTTGGTGTTTGTTTTTCATACGGGAAAAACAAAGTAAAACTGGACACAAATATTGTTTTGTTAAATTCTGGATGACTTTAAATAATTTTAATGCCGTTTACCTTTCTTTAGATTCTTCTGATTAGTTTTAGCTTTTGTTAAGGCACACATTAGTAGGGACAGTCCATTTCATTGCACTGCCATTTCTGAAGCAAAGGATAGTTGCTACAGGGCAACCTTTTTAAGTAGTGTTTAATTTAAATGTGTTCTTGCATCATCTCTTGGCTGTTAAATTTTGTAATTCAAGCATCTGTCATTCAGAGCTCATTCCCTGGCAAAGCAAATCTTAGGTAACAAGCATTTATATTGTAGGCTGGCAGCAGTGGTGTATTGATGAAATTGAATGGTTTCAAGAACAGTAAATTAACCATAACATGCAATTTACCCCTTCTTTGTTATTTTACTAGATAGGTTTTCTGAATGATATATAGCAAACAAACAAAAAAACCCCAAACAACAACAAAACAAAAAATGTAGTGCTTCTAGTTATGATACTGACCTGTTCATTCTAGATGATTTGTTGTCTGCAGGTGAACTTTCATAGTACATGCACCCTAATCTAACAGCCAAGGCATGGGAGGGGTCCCACTGTTCCTCTGTGCACTTGGCTGCATGTTCCTGTCTCCTCCTTTGCATAGGATCTAGCAATTGCATGGCCACAACGTGAGTCAGATTAGTTTGATGATCCATTGGAGAGTGAATCCAACAAGTTGATGCAGCTCATATAGCTGGAGGAAGAGGGCTATTGAGTAGGGACCACCCATTTCAGCAGCAATTTAGATTAAAGGATTGAGTGTAACGTGAAACAGTGTAGTTTTTGTTCTTGTTTTTGTTGTCTGTTAACACAGCGAAGAGTTTATTTTATCATAAAATGATCAAGAGCTGTAAATATTACTGGGATGACTTGTTTTATTCTTAACTAAATTATCTAGATAACATGTCAGATACAATAATTCTGAAATAAGGCCAAGCAAAATATTATCTATATCACAGATGTAGACTTACTTGTCAGGTCACTTAGAAAAGCTGAATAACTGTTGTATTTCTCATTAAGAACCAAATTTGAGCTCACAGACACATTAACTGCGTATTTAAGTGATACTTAGCTTGAGATTCCTCCAAACTGCTGTACATGGATAAGGTAGTGTAAACAAATAATGATTTATAGACCCTGTCATACAAATTTCATAGGGCTTTTCGTGTCAAAATAATATTTGTACTGCTTCTTTTTGGTTTAGTTTGGGTGGGTGTTTCCCCCGCCAGCTGATCTGAAATATGAAAAACTTTTGCATCACTCGTCTTCAAAGTGTTTTGAAGCTGCACTGCAAGGTAAACTATTTGCAATACTTATTTGGAACAGCAGTTGAAGCTTACTTGATGTTTCTTAAAACTGAACAAACATGAGTGCCCCCTCTGCATCTCTCTGTTTTTATTGCATCAGAGGTGGTCCCTTTCTTTATCCATTCTTCTCCTGGAACCTCTCAACACTTTTCTGCAGGGTGTCAAGGAGCCTAATATCAACACCTAATAATTTCATGTGCTTTGTATTGCAATTCAGTTTCTGCATGATAGATTCTTGGTCTTGTGCATAATTTGTATCATGATGCTACTCAACCACATTTCTGTGGTCTCTGTTTTCCCTAGTTGACCACATTACATTTATCTGTTCTCTGTTTTTGTCTCATATCTTGCATTAAGTTCATATAAAACCTTTTTGATTGTTATAATAAAGACTACTATGCAAAGGTAGGTGGGAGAAAAGGGCTGTAAGAGAGAGTTCTCAGCAACAGAGTTTTTGTTAATGTGTGGTCTATTTGGTAGAAAATTCTCAGTGTTCCTGTGGTGGTATGAAACATTTTAATCACTTTTGGTTCTACTATGAAATTTTTAACTGAGGTAAAAGAAGTTTGGGTCTGGATATTGCTGCTTCATCTTCTATGCTTGCCTAACCAGATGCCCAGTAGGGTATTTATTCTTCTGATTTTTGCCCCAGGTTTGACGTAGAATTGTTTAGTGACCAAACTGTTTCCACTGTCAGTAGTGTTCCTACCATTTGCAACACTGTGTAAAATTCAGTCTCTCTTTCATCGGTACTAATGGAAGTGAATGAGAGTATGAGGTGATGGAAACATTTTATTTCCTAAACACTTCTCAGTTTGCTATTGATTTTGGTTACTCTGGAGGACTGATCTTTCACAGCTGTTGCAAAATGTAAGTGAGTTTTTTCCCTGCTCTGCAGATATCTGCCTTTTTTCCTAAACTCTCCGTGGCACAAAAGAGTCTTTTTTAAATGTCACAAATATAAAGGAATTTATGTTGGCGTTAAATGTAAACATTTTACTGTCATTGTTTATGGAAGAACTTGAAAGTTTAGGAGTGACTGGGTAAAAAAAAAAAAAGATAAATATTGAGCAACCTTCTTATAGAAACAGGAATACCAGTTGCACATAGTTTATTCTTACATTCACTTTTATCAGTTGATACTTGAACACACTTGGGGTTTTGCTTTTAGATAATTACAGTAACTGTGCCTTTTACTTTTTTTTTTTTGCAAACAAGTTTTGTCAAATATAATGATGTATGGGTAAATTAATCGTTGTAAGTTTAGGGTGTTCTAAGACTAATGAAAACTATTTATGAGTGTATATCTAGTTTGATCTTGATGTACATGCATATATATGTGTATATAAATATGCCTAGAAAAATGGTTGCATATGCATGAAATTGTGTAAAGCCCTCTGTGATATGAAATACTAGGATAGGTTTTAAATGAGATAACTTTGCTTTTAGAAATTATTTTCCACTGAGAGTTAGCACTGGACATTAATGCATACATATGGAAGCCCAATGTTGATTCAGATGGAAGAGGAAATATCAATTTAGATTGAGGAATGTGTTCCCTATAATCCTCCCTGTTCTCAGTTATTCTTATGGAGCTTTACATAGAGCTCGTAGCGATGGAGCGGGAATACTAACTTCGGTAGCAGATGTGAGCCTGAAGCTTATTACATGTTTCACCAGATGTTTCATTTATCTTTAGGGCAACCTTCTGGTTTGTTTTTTATATCAAACACTGCAAGAAATAAAATTCAGAATGTATTTTAAACATGTTATGGGTATTTGGAGATAAAGGAATCCTTTCATAACCTGAGGAAGCATTGTCATGTCTCATTTTAAATATATTTTTCTTTTAAGCTGTATTTCAGCATGATACTTTCTAAGTCCATGTATTGATCCAGTTTGATTTACACTAGGATTGCTTTTTAAAGGTAATGTAACCCTAAACTGAGCAGATTGTTTGTTTATATAAGTTCATTGTCTACTTTTATATTTCTTTATTAATAGGTCCTGTGATTTAATATCTTATGTATTTGCTGTTAAAATTTGTTTACAGCTTAAAATAACCTTTTGATTGAAGAAGCCTTGATGTTTTCAGTAATAATTGTGAATATCAATAAGAGATCCCTTAGACAGGAGGATTCATTTGGTAGTTGTGGAAAGATACTGATCTTTGGGCTGCTTCTGTGGCTTGCTGTTTTTGGTTTTGCACATTGGCCGTTACCACTGTGCAGATTAGGAGGTCAGAAATTCAACTGTGTTCCAGCACCCGCTCATGTGCTTAAAGCTGTGTTGTTCTTGATGTGCTTTAGTTACTGGATAGTCCTAAAGCTGATGTGTGCTTGTTGTCTGTTAATGAAAGTTTTAGTACTTTTGACTTGTGGTTCAGGAGTATAACAGTATCATATTTTTCAAGGTCTTACCAGGGAAAGTTCTAGGGAACAGCCAGTGAAGTATCTGTGAAGTCTGTCTAGTGATTTTGCTCATCAAGCACGCTTCATGGTGTTGGTCATCAGGTACCATCTCTGCCCCTGCTTTTTCTGTTATCACCATATTGGTTCAATGAAAAAGAAGTATATTGTTCACAGTCTTACAAAAAAACCCCAAAACCCAAAAAAGAGTGCATTTTTCAGCTTCAACTGGAAGGTAGGTAGGAGCCAAGTAAACACTTAAATCTGACTCTGTATTACACTTGAGTTGTGGAAGAAGCTGTCAGACTTTGCAAAATCAAAGAAAGATCGAGTGCAATCCTTGCACTTGAAATGAAGCATTGGAAAACAAGTTCTTTATTGCTCGTCCTTGAAAGATGTTGTTGAACTCTTGTGTAACGTGGAGCAGGTCTTAACAAAGACTATTCTGTGTACATGCACTTCCATTTGTGGATCTCTGCTTTGTGCTGTGCAAATGTCTCTTCCCCTTTGGGACTTAATTACATAGCCTGCTTGTAACAGCTACAATTGCTTACATAGAAAAGTAATATGGGGAGAGTATTTCATGTATTTATAGCTATCGCTTAAACCAGCAGCTGGCTACCAGAGTCAGCGTGATGTGATTCAGCAGTTGCTCTCCAAAACAGAACTTGGAAGCCTGTTTTGAAGGCTAATGGATGTATCATTAAGTCTGGGGTAGGTTTTCTGTTCCTCCTCATGCTTCCAAAGTAAGAAGGGAGGCCTTGAGGCTCAACTTGCATTGCTGTACGGCTTTGTGGGGGACACAGGAGAAAAGGAAATGTTGCTTGGGCTCTGCCTTTCCTTTAAAAGAAAACAGTGGAATGGGGAAAGTTTCAGTTGTGTTGACATGATTATATAGCTAATTTACCCAGTTTCCTCAAGGTCTCACCCAAGAGCTGTCCATTGCAGGAATGGTATCACTTACTGTGGACCGAGTTATGCAGGGTCCCTGGTGGAAGTCTGGATTTGGGGAGTCATTGTGGATTCACCTCTCCCACACTGAGGTTTTAGTAGTGCAGTTGTCAGTTTGTTGAGTGTTTCTGACTTGCGAGACTCTGCTGAGGCCATTTTCCACATGGAATCTTCTCTTCCAGCAAAGGAGTAGGACGTTGTTTCCAAGACCCCTCAGCTCTAAATGTAAAAATTTAAGAAAGGTTATTTGCAGAAAAGCAGACTTAGATTCTTAAGCTAACCAATAACTGAAACTATTTACTATGCAGGAAAAAAAGAGTTCTTTTATCATGCTACCAACTAAAATAATCTAGTTGGTGTTTATTGTTAAGGACTCTGCACATATCACAAACTCTGTGTCTACGTGGATATATGAATGCTCTCTAATAAGCATGCTGTGGCTCACAGTCTTCCTACAGAAAGAAGGAATTTTTAGTTATTTTCAGTCCCCTTGAGTGTATTCTTGTGATAAAATATGGAGGAGTGATTAGAAACACAAATTGCAGTTTTTAAGTAGCTGTTTGGAGACTCTGGGAATGGTATAAACATCTTTCTTATGAGGCATAGAAAACCTGACTAAGTTTGCAGTATTTCCTACTGGCCCCTGATTCTATGATCGTGATACATGAAAGTAAAATAAGTTGGGAAGTTTAAAATAATTATTTTAAGTAAACAGAAATTGAGCTTAATTATTACCTTTCCAGATACTTTGAAGTTGTCACTGTTCAGGTCATTAAACTTCTGTTGTTCTGAACTGTTTTCTGAATGTATATCTATGGCATATAAATTTTTGGTTTTCAGTGAAATGCTTCGGAAAATAGCATTTTTTGTAATATTTTGCAGAGAACAGATCTTCAACAGCTCATCTAGATTTTATTCTGTTTATATTATTATTTAAGAGAATTTACTGAGTTGATCTGCAAAAGATTTGATTTAAATGCACTTTTAAACAGAGATCATGGTCAGTGTGTTAAGATGGTTTTGGATTTGTATTTCTTTCTGCCGTGTTTCCCCATCTGTTGAACAAAATGAATTCTCTAGGCCTTTCTTTTCAAGTCCTCTTGACATTGCAGCTCAGTGTTATTCAGTGCTTGGCTTTGTTTCCTTTCTGTCCTTTGACAGTTCTGTATTTTCATGTTTGCTTACCGTATTGAACTGCAGTCGCAAATCTAAGCAGGGTTTGTGAAGCAAAATATTTTTGGACTGGCTTACCCATGTTAATTTTTTGAAACCACTTCTGTTGTATTTTTGACATTCAATGAGAGTGGCTAAAATAAATATAGACTGTGGCTGTTAACCAGAGATTTTTGTACCTATTGTGACTAGTGCCTTGTTTGCATTTGAAAAAGTATTTAGGTTGAATCCTTTGAGAATTATATAGTGCTCTGAATAATTGCTTTTAAAGTTTTCAATAACTAAAAAAAAAAAAAGATGAATGCAGAATGAAAATAAATGCTTTTGAAACACAAAAAGTCTCCTTTGAAATTTCACACTATTGTTGTTTGTTTCTAAAAGCTTGTATTTTTCTCAAACCCAACTTAGATTACTTAAATCACCATAATTTTTCCGATGTATGTAGCAGAGCTTTCAGGAACTTGGCCCCTTGAATAAAAACAGCAAAAAAACCCAAAAACCAACAAACAAACAAGCAAAATAACCAATAGTATTTTGTCTGACTTGAACTAAGGTTTGATGTTTTTGTGATTATTTCTTTACCATATTCTAACTGAAGCCATCTTTTGCAGTCATAGAATCACTGAATAGCTAATGTTGGAAGGGATGTGTAGAGGTCTCTGGTCCTATACCTCTGTTCAAAGCAGGGCCAAATAGAACAGGTTGCTTAAGGATTTATACATTTGGGTTTTAATCATTTGTGAGGATGGAGGTTCCACAGCTCTGGACAGCCTAATCTGAAGTTTGTCCCATCCCCACAGCATTTTATACTAAAAAAAAAGGAGAAAAAGAAAAAAGAAGGTATTTTTTCATATGTTTAAGATGAATTTCCTGTACTCAGTACCTCTAATCCTGTTTTTGGGCACCACTGAGAAGAGTCTGGTTCTTCCTTCTTTGTATCCCTGTCCCCTCCCTGCTTAAGTATTTATGCATGTGATTCAGATTCCCTGGAGTCTTCTTCGAACTGAACAGCCTCAACTCTCTCAGCCTCTCCTTTTATGATAGATGTCCCCATCCCAAGTCATCTTCATAGTCTGTTGATGAACTCTGTCCAGTAAGTTCATGTCCCTCTTGTACTGGAGATCCTAGCACTGAACACAGCACCCCAAATGTGTGCCACCAGCACCCCTTGACCCTCTCTGGATGTTGGCACAAATCTCTGGTGTATCAGCTACTCCTCCCAGCTTTGTATCAGTTCACACTTGTTAAGGGTGCACACTGTCCTATCATCCAGATCATTAAAGAAGACTACAGATGAATATTGGACCTGTTATTGACCCCTGGGGCACACCACTAGTGACTGGGCTCTGAATGGACTTTGTGCTGCTGATCCTGCATGCCTCATCATTGTGTTTTTTATCTGGAGTCTGTTTGGATAGTATTAATCTTGATGAACTTTTTTCCTTCAGATTTAATTCAGGTTTGTAAATATAATTTAGTTATGAAGGCATTTTGGCAGTCAGTGAAATATAGGTTACCACCAAGTGATTTCAGTGATTCATCTTTTCTTCAAACAGGGCTGTTTTGCTTTGGAGCTGTGTTCAGAGTAAATGGTAAATGCTGTCCCAAGGGTTCATAATCTTCAGAGAAGAAACAGGAATGGAAAGAATTGACTTGTACAGCCCTCATCAGGTGGTCCTTCAGCTGAGTGAGGAGTGGAAGTGCAGCCTCCTGCCTCCAGCTTTGATGTTCTGTACGTTACACTGCTTTTTCTCTGGTTAGAGCATTGATTACAGGTGATCTGTCCCCCTGCTTCCCAACTTTGTTTCTGATGTACAAAACCTGCTTTAAGTTTATAACTTTCTCCTTGGCGCAGTACACTTCTGCCTGTTTAGACAAGGTGTGAGTTTAGTTCTTGGCCACTTTAAAAGAACAATCCACACTTAGATATGAAAGTTGCAAGTGCTGTGTTGCTGAAACACTATCTTTGGCTTGCAGAATCCTGCCATATGATGTTAGAAGCCCTAGAAAGGGGAGACATTCACCCTAGCTGTCTTGTGTAGCTTGATCTAAAAGCCACAAGCTCTATTTTCTAAATCTAATATTCTTAAGTTGTTAAGGGTTTTAGTTTTGTTTAAATTATTTGGTATCTTTTGCATTTCAACATAATGCAAAAGATACCAAATAATGCAGTAGATAATGTGCAGTGTTGTAGTCCCTAACTGCAGCACTAAAACACAGTGAAATAGGACTTTCTGTTTTGGACAGTGGTGTGAATTCATAAGCTGGATGTTTTTTTTCCCCAGTTTATTTTTCCTTTTTATTTTTTGGTGGGGGGGAGAGTAGAGACAACCCATGCAGTACTGTGAGCAAACATCTGCTGTTGGCCTTCTGCATGGTATTTGTTGCCAAGGAGTTGCCTTTCCACTACTTACTGTTGAACTGGCTTTATTTATAACACCCTTTTTTCATGTATATAAAAGTACAACAACGTGCATTAACATTTGCAATGGTATACACTTTTGTTCTTGGTTAAATGCATATTTAAATGGGGGAGGGAAGGTATTTGTGTATATTCTCTCTTCTCCTCTTCATCCCCCTCCTGGATATGTCTGTGTATAAGTGAAAACTAAGAAGCAGTAAGTGATAATGGGAAATCTGATTTCCTTATGAAGAAAATGGGCTCTGTAAGAGACTGTTCTGGAGTCTAGATCCACTGTGTTTGTCACTGAGACTGAGCTGATGGACTAGAGGGCACAGGTATTCAGTTTGTCCAAAACAAGACTGAAAATCTGATACAGAAGTAGTTTTGGAATTTGGAGAAAGTTAATGCATCAGCACAGTTGAGCTGGATTGATCGTGGCCAGTTGAAATGGCTTTTAGGTGGACCAGATTTTACTTTCTTTGCATGTGTGGAAAGCTTCTGAAGACTAAACAATGCTTAAGTACTTCAGTAGACTTTTGTGTGTTAAAACAATGTCTGTCATTTCCTCTCCAAAAGTGTGGCATGCTAAATTGTATTTGTCTTCCCCAGATTGAGCATTCTGGTAGAAAGGTGATGGGAACTGGGGGCGGGGGGAAATTACTTTCATGGTTCTTGCATCAAAATGGTGTAGTTGCTGTCAGTGAGCCTTTCAAAACTACCTTCTGGCTTTCTACAGCAACTGTTGTAAGCTGCAAACCCTGTGCTGAAGTGTCATGGTGGAGTCACGTAGAAATCTGTGTGTTATGCCCAAAACTGTGCACTTTTAAAGCTTTATGTACTTCAGTGGAAGTGTTGCACTAATTAAATGTTGCACATGCTACTTAATAACTGCAGCAGTCATGTAAGGAAACAGTACAATAATATGGATGTGACGTTCTCAAACGTTCCTGAGTTGGAATTGGCATGAAAACAAGGTTTCATCTAATGAAGCATAACATGCTTCCTCAATTGGTTAGCTCCAAGATTTTTAACACATTGCTTTTCTTCTGACATCAATGCTTATCTGTATAGGATGAGATCTGTTGAAAATTTGTTCCATCAGTTCTGGATGATGATTTTCTGATCAGAATGTCATGTCTTGTAAGCCCTTGCTGCCTGCTATTCTCCATGGCCACTAAAATTTTTCATCTTCAGTACCCTGCTAATGCTGCCGTATGTTATGCTGACATTTACATTATATTATTTGGCTTCAGGAATTAAAGGAGGCTGGCTTTCACATGCAGCAAGGGACTGCCTCTATCAGAATTTTATTTAGGCTACAGTCAGCAGGTTCCAAAATGATTGTGCCATGACTGGCAGGAAGGCCTTGATAAAAAGGCATAGGTTTTCATGAGATATGAAAATGTCTTGTCATCTAATTGCAATAATTTTGGAATCTTTTAAGCCAATTCTCTCACAAGCTTTCAACCACTGGTCCTACTCTTCCTCAAAACCTGGAGATTTTTCTTCAAGCTCCCTAGAAAATATTAGCCAGTCTTCTACTCATGGGCCCACCTGCAGTAAGTTTCCTTCACATTATTTCACAAGCGCTAAACTATCCTGAGAGAATTGAGAACAACTCTTGGTAACCAATGTGATACCATAACATACTAGTGTAGCATGTATCCCTCGTGAATATCCCTTTCCCTTTCCCTTTCCCTTTCCCTTTCCCTTTCCCTTTCCCTTTCCCTTTCCCTTTCCCTTTCCCTTTCCCTTTCCCTTTCCCTTTCCCTTTCCCTTTCCCTTTCCCTTTCCCTTTCCCTTTCCCTTTCCCTTTCCCTTTCCCGTTTTTCAAGGGGAAATGGGGGAATAAAAAGGCCCCAAACCCCTTATATGAAGTCATTATTGTTTTTCTTCACTTATGGAAAAGTTACTGATAAAATGGCACAGAATTGAGATGCATTACTGATTTTTCAAAGTGCAATGATTGCAAAATTGTTTCTGTGTCAGTGTCTGTTCCCACTCTGCTCTCATTAAATATGAAAGTCTGTGTTAAATTAGAAAAAATATAAAAATGATCATGTAATTCATTACTCTTTGAACACCTCTATTTTTTCCCCCAGATAATAACTTCTTTGAACACTTTTAAAACGGAAAATGTCATAAAAATACATTAATCAGATTCACATTTATGTAGGAAAGGATTTATATTTTCACCATGTTTTTGTGTTATTGTGGGCCTAAGTGCTTTGTAACTTGTAGCACTAAGACAGACATGTTGTTAGTACTTTGTTAAAACTGTTAATAATTTGTAAAGAAAGAGCTTTTAACTGGTAATTCAGTTTCACTAGACTGCACAAGCAAAACCAATGACCAGCAAAAAAGTTCAGCAAGATTTCCTTTTAAATTTTGTCTTTTTGAAGGAGGTGCTTAGTCAGGTACGAGGTTACTCTAACATACAGTTGGTCTTTGACCATGCCGCTTTCCTTTTCATGCCTTAAAGTCTACTTTGCATTTTATCAGCTAGAATCACAGAATTGTCAGGGTTGGAAGGGACCTCAAGGATCATCTAGTTCCAACCCCCCTGCCATGGGGTTCCAACCCCCTGCACTTTCCACTAGATCAGGTTGCCCAGACCCACATTCAGCCTGGCTTTAAAAACATCCAGGGACAAAACTGATAAAAATTTTGTAAGTAAAGGCTTCAAGGTGCTGAAGTTCATGGGAATGCATTCCTAATAGAAAACATTTGATGCTTTCATTAGACATTTGATGTTTATTAGGAAGTGAGATAGCATCTCATCCTTTTACAAGGAAAGCAAGAATTAAGTTGCCCATCTGGCACTTTTAGTAGTATAATTTATTGCTGTCATGACAGTGTAGGCTGACTGAAACTTTTTCCTGATAAAGATTTTAATCTTGTATCAAATCCATCTTCAGTCAACGTAAAAATAGTTGTGCAGTGATCCAAACTGATGCTTTGATATGGATAATGTTTACCTGCTGTATAGGAGGAGATTGAGGATTAAGTAGTGAGTTTGTGTAAGATACTGTGAAGATGGAGCTTTCTATTTAAATGCCAAGACAACTACTCCAAATACATGACAGGAAGCCTTCAAAATATGCTGCATTTTCTTCTGGTATTTGCTTCTTAAAAAAGCATTGTCAACAAAATAGTGAAATTGTGTTGCTTGATTTTATCTTTTATTTCAAGATGCTTAATGAAAAATATACTTCTGAATTTAAAAAAAATGCTTTTGGAAGCCCCAAGTGTTTTAATATTTCTAGAAGATAATATTATAATGTTTTTTTCCTTTGCAATAATGTAGCATACCTTAGAAGACAATTTTGCAAGTTATCTTGGCAGCTCTGTCCATCTTCTTTAGACTATTTTTGAGGCTCAGGTGTGTTTATTTAAAAACAGTACAAGTTTCTGTTATCTTGAGGTGTACAGAGAATTGTGAGGTCAGTAAAATTTATTCAGTTTGTCCAAAGGCTTATCTGAGTGCTTGTCCGTGTGTTAATAAAATGATATGATAGTTCGAGTGGCTTGATTACCTCCTAATTCAGTGGTTATGTGCTTAGACCAGAGCCCCAAGCTTGCTGTCAGAAAACACTGGGAGAGTGCCAGCACATGTGCAGGATGTGGTGTGCTTCCATTTGCTGCTTTCCTGTTGTCCTGTCACGCACATCCCTATGCTCCCCATTGCCTTGTGTTGTTCCTTTTGGCTGAAAGCTTGCCTTCATCCTCCTTTATTCCCTCTAGCAACAGAGCTATGCTTTCCCATTTTGCCCTTGCACTGGCCCGCGTTTTGAAGCCAGCTCTGTAAAGCAGCAAGGTGGTGATGGGCAGTTACTGCCTGCTTTGGTGTGTTGTTCCTCATTGCAGAGCAGTTACCTCTGCCCGTACTGCCAAGCCACTAGTCATCAGGTCTGGTGGAGGCTGCATGAACAACTGCTGTCTAAAGTGCTAGTAAATTGGTCTGGAGGCACACACTTACCTCTTGGGTAAGTAGCTCCAAACAGAAGCATTCTAAACATGTTGGTTTATTTTTGTTACGTCCCTGTTGGTTTTCCGTGGTCACACTACTGCTTGTGGTACTTTCTGTGAGTGTCCCATATGTTTTCTTTAGAGCACAATACCACACAGGGGTAGTGAACGTTAGCAAAACTAACACTGAGTTGTGATGGAGGTTAAAAATCACGGAGTTCACCGAGTATACACAGTAAATAGTGTTTCCCCTTTTCTGTTTGTCCCTTCTTTCTCATAAAGTGAAGAAGTTTTTGCTTTAGAAAGCATTGCAACACTAGTGAAGCCATGATTGCTGCAGTGAGCATCTACTCCTGAGAGGCAGTTGGGCTTGCTCTTACTAGAGTAGTGGCATTGATGGCATAGATGGACATGGGTGTGCAGATTTGCTTTCAGTTTATCCCACAGTCTATGCAGAAGATGCAGATTTGTAAAGTGTGCTTCTCAGATGGTGTGCAGTTTTTCCACCACAGTTGCTGACTTACTAAACAATAACAATTCCTTAATCTACTTTGGACAAATATTTTCTGCCCTTCTTTTTTCATCCTGGAATTTATCAATTAAAATGGAGTTGAATTAAGCCTTTTAACTCACTTTTGGCTTTGTGTTCTTATGATTGATTATAGCTCTTGGATTTTTGCCTGTTTTCAGGTGATTTTTTTTTTTTTTTCCTATCCAGCTACTCACAGTCCCTGGTCTGCTTAGCTTCCAAGTTTAGAGGAGATCAGGTGCTTTCAGCCCAGTACAGAAAAAAATGCATAAAACAGAGTACTGTTTTGTAACCCTGACTTGATATTTCAGAGGAGGAAATGAATATTATTGAGGAAGGCAATATTTATTTTTAATTTTTGTTTCTCTCTGAATAGGAGAATTGTTGAGTTACTGAGCTTGTGCATTTGTCCTGGGAGAAGTGTCAGGGGGTTGGGTATCGATAAAAATCTGCAAATATGTGCACATGTTGCACACTTAAGCTTAGGAAGTATTTTCTAGCAGTATCTAAAAGGCTTTTTCAGCTAAAACATTGCCTTTGCTGGAATTAACTGTGAATTCTTCTTTCCCTTTGACCATCCTTTTTATTTGTAATTTGAAACCAGAGTAAGTTGGTTGTGGTATTAATTATATTTGTATCTTCACAATTGTAATTATTATCAAGAGGTGCAGTTGTTGTGATTCATAGTTTTTTAGACAATTAATTGAGGTGTGTGTGTGGAGGGAAGCTAATCTGTTGTCTCTGTAGTACTCTGTGCTTAAATAAATCAATTTTCCTTCTTTTCAAATGTATATGCTGGTTCCTTGAACTATCATCTGCTGATTTGTTTTAGTCATTGAAAATACTGTCTGAATCATACTTGTGGTCTGGCAAAGCTTAATACGTATAGGAAAAACGGAATTTTTTGTGCTGCTAAAAGGTACCATGTAGTGTATAGCACTTGTTCAGTACACGTGGTAGCACTTCAAAAGAGGTAAATTATTGCCTTAAAAATACTATCCACATTAATAGTGGTGCTACAATGGAACATTTAGTTGTTTTTTGACATAGTTTGACCAGAATAATCAAAACATGCCATGTTCGTGTTGCCAGCTAATTTCAGAGAGTTGTTAGCAGGGAGGCTGGATGCTCTTTCTTCTGATGGACTTCTGTGTCCTTTGGAAAGTATACCCAGTCTTGAGTAAATTTGCCTTAGTGACAACCCCATGTTTTAGTTCATCAGTCTTCTGGATGCCAAAGAATCTACAAGCAAATGATACTCATCCTGTTGTCAGTGAAGAAGCAGTAAAGGTCAACCTGGTCCTTAAAACAGTGACCTGCTCTCATGAAAACATGTGTAACTTCTACTGTTTGAGTTCATAGTTTAAAGATAAATATGTGAAACGTGAGTCAAGATGAGTACTTAATTGTGAAATCCTGACTGAAGGCTATGCAGATCTGATGCACAGTGTAGAATTTGTTGTTAGCTCCTTTCATGGTGCTGCCTGTTTGCAGTGTACACTGCAGCAAGGTGGGTCAGCAGCGATGTAAAACCAGCCCGTGATGTGTGATGCTGTGTGAAGTTCTTCCTCTTTGGGGCTTGAGGCTTTTTAGGAGACATTTTGGTTGTTGCTTTTAAAATTGATTTTCTTCAGGCCAATCAACTTAAAATATATTTTGGAAATTAAGACTTTGAGCATGTCTGAAGTGCCATCAAATGTATTGCCTCCAGGCCATCTTTGATCAGCGTTTCACATGTCATAATATTTGCCAGCAGTCTGAATGTGGCCAGGCTGAAATGCATCTCATCTGATGGCAACAGTGACTATTTAAGGACTAAAGTTTGGCAACAAATACATTGATATGTGACCTCCCGAGAACTGGATTTTGATGATATGTTTATAAAGAAATAAAAATAATACAGTTATAGTGGCGAATAAACTTGCATTATGTACAGATTACTACAAGAATACTTCTGTTGGAATTGTTTTGGAATTAAGCTGTCATTTCAAGAAGGATGTAAATTTGACAGTTATTTGTAAAGTCTGGTGTCTTGCATTTGTTTGGATTTCAAAATCATCACGTGGACTTTTTAAATTTATGTATCTTCTTTTTAGTACCTCAGTTGATTGGACCTATTCTTAAATTAGGTTTTCAAATACTGACCAAGGGTATTGTAAGGTGTTTAGAGAGCATGAATGAGTTGCTCCAGTGTTAAACAGATCATCACATTAGTGTTCAGTTCTTGGCCTTGTCTCTAGCTTAGTTTGGATATGTTACTCTCTGGCTTAGTTTGGATATGTTGCTTTCTTATTGGTAGTGCAGTTCATATACCTTGTTTATGTTAAAGGCCAGTTAAAATTTCTATTGTTATTGGTACTTTTTAGGAAAGGAAAAAATGTTTACATTGTTTTAGTTTTAACCTTTTTTTTGCAACAAGTTTGTTTAAACATAATTTAATCCAGGGGACAAAAATACCCACAAAATTGTTGTATTAGGATTTACTGTTTCAGTCAAGGTATTCTCTTAGTATAACTTCACAAAAGTCAGTCATATGCAAGCAAAACACCCACACTGTGTAGTTTTGCATTTTTTCTGCTTTAGATGAATTATAGTAACACTTCATCGCTGCATTAATCTTTCCCATTAGTTTGCAACAGAAAAATTAACCTTTTAGAGGAAGGCTTTAAAAAACATTAATAACAAAAGAGGCAATCTTCTGTTCAAAAGAAGTTTACCTTTGGAGAGATGCTCAGGAGATGCATGGTGGCTCAGGAGACACAGGCTGGGTGTTCTCGATGTAAGAAGCACACTGAGAAGTGTAAGCATGACTGTTGGCGTTCTTGAACAAATAATTTACTTAAAAATATAGATAGGCAGTTTAAATGTGTGGAGGAGGAGGGGAAACATCCTGATCTGTCTGTTCACACGTTCTTTTCCTTGCACACCTCAGTTCTGGGCACCACCAGACTTTGTGGCACTTTTTAGTGGTACCTTTGCAGTGTGGCATGGGAAGGACTGTGACTGGGAGCAGTGAACTCGTTAGAAGTGCATGGCCGTCCCATGTGCAGGCAGACTGAGGACTGGGTAGAAAGAGAGGGTTGTTGCATAGTTTGTGCTGAAATTCTAGGTAAAAAAATGGTGTTTTCTAGACTGTAGATGTAAAGAAACAGCATTAACAATATCAACAAAAGCAACTGGCAGCTGTTGCCCATTTGTGCAAGTTGGCAGCTTGTTTGATCTATCTAGCTACTAATACATGTTATAAAATATATATGTTTGGTTAAAAGAGTTTCCATTTCTCCCTGGTAGAGACTGCATCATGTTTAAATTTCTGCAGTTGTTTTCCCAAAGCAGAGATGTTAGCTATTGATGTTTTATTGGTTCTTTGAGACTTTTTCTGCTGTCGCCTTCATTATCATCTAACTGCTAACAGTCATGAGAGGAGGAATTGCTTACTTGAAATCTGGATGGTTTTCAGTAAATCATTTCTCTTCTAGGCCCTATCGCTTACAGTTGCATTCAGTTACATAGTGCTGGTTGTGTACCATGTTTAAGAAAAGTAGTTGTCCTGGAACTTGTTTACCAACAGTTACCTGTCAGATGAACACTTTGAAGGGCATGATATACTTTTATTCAGGTTTGTAAAAGATCTGGATGTTTTTATAGGATATTCCCTCCCTTCTCCTTTAATACTGCACCTCTTAAGGGAGAAATTATCTGAATGGGTCAACTGTATAATTTCATAGGAATATATTAGTATCTTCCCATCATTTCATGATGACTGCTACTGTCAGTGTCCTCAGTTACCAGAGATTTGCCTCTGCAAGGAGCTCAGCTGTCTGAAAGCTCACATGTAACTTCATTCTCAAAAAATGTTTTCTCTCTTTCAACTGCTTTGGAAAATCTCTTTCTAGTTTTTCCTTTTTGTTACTTCATTTGACTAGAAAGATCTAACCATAATTTCACGTCTTAGCATGTTGTAGCGCATCACGTCAAATGCAAGCATTGCTTGCTCTCCAAACAGAGGTATCTTTGAAAAACCTCCTTTAACCAAAAAAGTTTATTTCAGCTCCAGTTAACAAATGGATCGTATGCTTTTTCAATTCAAAATCATGGTCACTGTAGGACTTTTTTAGTTTGTTCTGGAGGAGGTCTGTGTTCCTTGTATTAATAGTAAAATTCAGAAAGCTGGTGTCTTCCTCCCCCCGCCCCCCCAAAACACCCAACAAAATGTTGACATTTAAAGACTGAGCTTCTTTGACAAGCTAAATCTTGGCTTTGCTTCTGTGAGGAATGTTGAGATGCTATCTGCTAAATCACAGGGGCTGCTGTGTAAGGGCTGTCCTTCAAACTGGCCAGTAAATCTGGACTTGTGCAATGAAAGTGGGATTAAAATTCATTTTGATCTGGCAAGGGGAATTATTTTCAAACTGACTTTGAAAGCATTATTTGGTCAGTTGTACTTAGCTGTCTGCCTTGGAGCATGTAGTGGCACCTTCGTTTAGAGATAGCCAAGTGGTGGAGGCCTTTTGTTTGCTTGCAGTGTGTTGTGGGATTTCAGACTGTAGCCTGGATGCTTTTACTGTATGAGTTTTGAGGTGCTGTATTATCATGGTATTTTGGATGAAATGCAAGTTGCAGGTCATTTATACTAAGACATTACAAAACAGAATGCAAGCACCAACATGCTGATGAAAAGAGTCTTCAAGGGCTTATATAAGTGTACATGGATTACATTAAAAACAGTAAGATATGGCAGTTTAACAACAAGGGCCAACAGACTGCAGGATGTAATTTGTGCTAGAAGGGTGGTAAGTTGGAAAAATATTTGTGGAAACATGAAAAATATCTCCTCATATCTTTAAAGAATATGGATGGATTTTTTTTTTCCTACTCTTGAAAAGACATGAAGTGGGATTTGAAAGAAGACACATTCTGTCCTCTAAATTATTTGATATTGCTTCATTTTATAACGAATACCATATTTTCATCTGCTCAAAGAGAAGCTTTGAAAAATTAGGAAAAATGAATGCATAGGAGGAGGCTGGTTTTTATCTTTGTAAATTTTGCAGCTGCAGACAGAGTCTAAGGGTTGTGTAGTGTTCCTGCATTTCATTTCCTATCAGGTGGCTGTGAGCATTGGTTCATCTGATAATCACTCTGAAATCTCTGTTTCCTTAAATTTAACCAGTAGGTACAGAGTCTGTTTAAAAGGTCTGATAAGTGATCAGGTGTGTTGATCTGCTCAATGGGATTATGTTAAATATTCCTGAGTACAATTCAATTCTATCAAGGCAATCTGCTTGAATGAGGCATTTTAGAAACAGAATTGATTTGTTGGTATGATGAAGCATTACAGCTGTTGACGTAAAAAAAAAAAAAAATAAATGACATAAAATGTTCTCTACTGTCTGAGGTAACTTTCTGTATATAAATGTATCATGTATAATATATGCACACATATGTGTTTATATATACCTAAAAAGATGAAGCAGTATTGAAAATTTGAAGGTAAATGCAGTCAGAACTACCTTGCCAGCTATAGCTGGGCCCTAAACTCTGATACTGAAAATGTAGTTATGCAAGATGTTGCTGCTTAATGGCACTCAGTATCAGAAGTTTTTATATCAACAAGCAAGGCAGCACACTCTGTA
Source organism: Indicator indicator (assembly GCF_027791375.1). Lineage (NCBI taxonomy): Eukaryota > Metazoa > Chordata > Aves > Piciformes > Indicatoridae > Indicator > Indicator indicator. The sequence goes on from NC_072021.1 coordinate 10,154,836, forward strand.
AATGACATGTAGCAGTTTGTTGATCACTTTAGCAATTAATTGCAGCTGAAGAGCATTTGCTTACCTAGGCTAGTCTTGCTCTCATTCTTTGAGGGAGCTGTGGATTTTAATGAGGACAGCCTAGCAGTGAATAAACAACCTTCTATGCAGTTGCAAAAAAACCCCTCCAAAATAAAATACAATTTGCTCATTTAATACCAAGCTCTCTCTTGAAATAGTACAGATTGTGTAAGTGTACTTTTTAAACATTCTTTTTATTTAATCTAGTTCAATACCAGATGGAAATGATGCGAAGCCTTCGCCATGTAAACATTGATCATCTTCACGTTGGCTGGTACCAGTCCACATACTACGGCTCTTTTGTCACCCGTGCCCTCCTGGATTCCCAGTTCAGTTACCAGCACGCAATTGAGGAGTCTGTAGTTCTCATTTACGGTTAGTATGAGGTTTCCTTTATTATTCTTTTCCCCTCTTAATATTATTACTACTATTTTTGTATTCTGTCTTTTGCCTGTAAGAGTAGCCTGGCAGGCCTTTTCGAGTAAATACCAACCCTGTGTCTACAGCAGCCTCAGCAGCAGCTAAGTCTAGACAGGGTTTCCTTCTTTCTGTTTATTTTTCTTGCTATCAGAGCCCTGATGTGTACGTTTTGGAATGCTGGAGTAGCTGCTTCATTTTTATTCCTTCATCTCCCCTCCCTCGTCGAAGGGGTGGTGGAACTCGACCAGATGTCTAACAAACCCTGCTTGCTAGCGTGTCTGGCTCTGTACGTGACTGACCAATCATCGCAGGACTTGCCAAGTTTTTTTTTATACCTCTGACAGAAGCATACAAAACCTGGACTGTTTCTTAGCACAAAGATTTTTTTCTTTTCTGCCTATTTAATGGTGTTTCCTCAAGCTCTCCAGACCAGATGTTCTGTGCTGTATCAGAACCGTAGGCAATTTAACAGCTTTATAGCCTCCCCCTCCCCAAACACTCACAGTTTGCCATATCTGGCAGACTTGCATATAGTTTCCAGCTGAGAAGTAAATGTAACGTCCTGAGTATCTGTCAGAAAAAATACTAATGAATACGATCAATCTTATGAGCTGCCCCAAAATTGTTTCAGTATGTTAACAATTGGATTACAGTAAAGAACAAGTTGTTAAAGTATACTTATATTGGCTGGAAACATTGCATCATCAGACCTTGATGAATTTTCCACTTGTTTCAGTCTATTTTGGTTTTCATTTTATCACCGATTGCTAAAAGTTTTACTGTGTTAAGTTTCAGACAACACGAATGTTAACACAGCTTTTATTCTCATGTTGGCATGCTTCAGCCGTTATCATGCTGCAAGTGTTAAGCTTCTTTGTCCTAGGAATGTAACAGTTTATTTAGAAAATTTCCCCCTAAATTCAGTAGAGTATGTCAAGGCAAAACTAATCATTTTATATACCACTTTACATTGTTACACACGTAGCAGCAGGGCAACTCGATCTGAATGAGCCTCTTGCTACTCTAAAATTACTTCTTTTTCCCCCCATTTTTGTTGCTATTGTATCACGTAGTTTAATGAATATTTTAATTTACAGCTCTTACACAAATTCTGTGGATAGTTCGTATGAAAGGAAAGAAAATTAATGGGGAAATAATATTGTGAGTAAAATGGGTCTAGATCCCCCCAATGTTCTCCAACTGAAGCTTATTAATTAGCTTCACTGTACATAGTTGGATGTATTTTACATTTCAGTACATCTGCTGTAATGTCTTTTCTGTGTTGCTTGTCTTAACTTTTTTAGTAGGACTACTGAGATACTTTCCTACTATTTACGTCATTCAAGGCAATCTGGGCTCAGTAATAATATGCTTCCTTCATTTTTAATAATAGATCCCATTAAGACTGCTCAAGGGTCTTTGTCACTCAAGGCATACAGGCTGACTCCCAAACTGATGGAAGTCTGCAAAGAAAAAGACTTCTCTCCAGAAGCGTAAGTAACTTACAAGAATGTTTCCTCATAGGCTTTGCTTGAATTGCTTGGGAGGCAGAGTGTTACATAGAATGATGAAATACTGTGGTTTAAAATCCGTTGTAGTAGTAGGTGCTGGGAAAACTGGATATACATGGGTAGTGATAGATATGTACTGATACTGTGGGCTGAGAAGGTGTAAAAGTCTGTCTCTGGACACCTACATAAGGGCTGAGGTGATGGAAGCTGAACTGATTTTGGAGATGGTCACCTGACTGGCCATGGTGAAGATAGCTGTATCTGGGGAAAGAGTCAAAAAATATAAAAAGAGAAATGTAGAAGAGGAAATAGCTGGTCTGTCTTTAAGCTCTTTTTTTTTTTCTCCCCAGAAGGTAAATTGATCAGGTATTCTGGCATAGCTGTTCTTCTCTATCTATTCAAATTAACTCCCCCGTGTGGACACAATCTTCTGGAGTAAAGTAGGGTAATTACTCTGTTTCAAAAGATTAGCTGTTTGTAATAGATGGAGGCCTTAGCTGTCATCCTTTTCCTCAGACAGCTTGGTATTCAACAGCAAAAGCACAAGCATTTGTTAAACTGTCTTTGTTGAGGAAAACCGGAATCATTTCATTGCTTGGTGCCTACACATAACATTTCCGTGATGGACGAACAAATCCGTGCTTAGTAAAAAAAAAAGGGAGGGCAGAGGGAAGGCAGAAAGCAAAAGCTTTTGTTCCAAAATCTAATATGCATTAAGGATATGTTTCCTTGGAAATTTATAGATCATGCCTTTATTTCCAAATTTTATTAAAAGTATTACCATCTATTTGATTATAAGGCTATAACAATAGTTTCTATTGTAGAATAAGAAAATATGTGCTGGAATGTTGTATTTTAAAAATTTTGTCAATCTAATTTTTGGTCAGTAAAAATTATTCAGCTATTGAGGGAACTTTGTAGCAGTTAGGCTTTTGAAGGTATTTTAAGTGTCATGTGGTAAGTAACTTTTCACTTCTATTTAAAAAACCCTGATGGCAGGGAAGGGGCAGAGTTAATCCTGTCAGCACAGTCTTTTGCTGCAGGCTTTTTCATGTAAGTAATGTATTAGCAAGCAAAGTGACTACTTGACTTTTGAGAGTTTTTCCTAGAGCAGCTTTTCCTTGTCTTTATAAACGTGAGGTTTTGCCATGCAAGTACTCTCTTACCAAAACTTGACTTGTGTTTGATTGTGGAATTATGAAAAATTTTTACAAACTTATCGATTGTTGGAACTACAATTCAACAAAAAGAACCAGAGAGCCACTGGTTACGTTAATAAACGTTTTTAAACTTTTTTTTTTTTCCCCCACAGCTTGAAAAAAGCCAATATTGCTTATGAAAACATGTTTGAAGAAGTGCCCATTGTGATTAAGAATTCATACCTTATCAATGTGATGTTGTGGGAACTAGAAAAGAAATCTGCAGTAGCCGATAGACATGAATTGCTCAGTCTGGCTAGCAGGTAAGTACTTGTTACAATAATGGATGTATTTTTATTCACTTTCCCAAACCACAGTTTAACACCTTGGGAGAAATCCCAGTCTTACAGTCCATAGAAGCTTTGCCTTGACTTTTAATAGGGTTAAGACTTTACCCTTCGTGTTCTTTTGCTGACGAAAAAACTGCGTGGTAAAACTGCATGGTAAAACTACAGCATTTAATTCAAGGGCTAATCTCAGTCTGTCATTCACGTATACCCATACTGCTTGAAATGTAGAAGCTCCTCAGTAGTGTGTATTTATTAAAAAAAAAAAAAAAAAAAAGAAACAAAAACTGGCATTCAGAAAATTCAGGCAAACAGATCTGGAAAGAAAAATTGGGTTTGATAAATATTCCTGAAGTAATCTATAAATCATTATAACAAGAAAATAAATCACATTTGTTCTACATTGGTAGCAGGAAGCATTTGAAAATAAAATGAAATAAAATAATAAAGCTCTATCAGAGAAACTGCCAAAAATACTCAAACCAATTGCCGTAACAGCCTGCATTCGTGATGTCAGAATCTGTTAAAAGAGTTTCTAGAATGATCCTAACTTTGTCTAAGAGTAACTTTTTATTCTTGTAGCACTTTGCCCTGAAAAATACATTTGCAGTAACAAAGTAGACATGACTTGTAGCAGTACTTCCAGAAATTTGGTGGTGCTTAAATCTCACACGGCAACTGTTCTGAAAACGAACTGGATTACTACTGGGCTGACCAAAATAACCTGACAGACAAAATGATGCAGGATTTTGTTGCATGTAGAAACTGGGATGTATTCACTAATAGGTTTTTGGGATGTAACTTTTTTTTTCTAATGTGAAAGCATTGTCTCCCAAGATTCTGATTCCCTCTGACAACCAGGTTAGCTGATTAGCTGAATACAAATTACTTCTTTTCTTTTTCCTTCTTTCCAGTCCCCCTGCCTCACCCCTCTACCCCCATGTAAGGCTGTTGTTATTGGACCCATATTGCTGGTCATCTGTATATTGTCTATGGGAACTTTTCCATTCTATTTTCTTTTCTTGAGCTTACGTGAGTATACTGAAGGATAGATAGCTTTTAGAGAAATTGTTCAAGAGGGAATAGGTATAGGGTTGAACTCTGGCAGGAAATTTACAAATGTTGCAAGAGATACTGGACAAAATTTTTGATTAAGTTGTTATTTGCACCTTGGAATTAATGAAGTGAAGAATTTTTGCATAGAAGTTCAATCTCTGTGACTTGTCAGGCTTTGGGTCAGGCTCTTTGCTTGATCAAAGATCACAAATCTTTTACCATCTGAGAGGCTAGGCACCGTATGTACAAGATGACAGTGATTCCTCATAAACTCTATCACTTCACTGTGAGAGGAGGTCTGTGTTGAGAACACAGTAGGTTTCCAGGTGACCTGACATCATTGCCCTTGATGGTTTCTATGCTTTTGCTCCCATAAAACGTGTTGAGATTACCCAGTACCCTGGATCCTAACAGGGGCTGCTGCTAGTCAGGTGATGCAATTCTGGAAATGGAAATTAATTTGAGCAGATCACAAACCACAGCTGAATTTTTTCATCAGCTTTACATCTTATGTGATAACTGTTCCATGCCACTGCCCTAATTCAAGATAAAAGATAAGAACTGTACAAATTAATTTCCCTTCTAGAATGGTGTTGTTAACAGCCTGGTGCAAGACAGGCTTTTGTGTTGTTTTTCATATCAGTAAACAGGATAAGAAGTGAACAAGAAAAACACAAGCCCAAAAGAAAAAAGAGAACTTGTGTTTCCTTTACAACAGGAAAACAAAGGATATTTTTTTCTTAGTGAATCAAAGTTTCTTTTCAATGGATGTTTTCTTGGAGCAGTGCAGAACCGATGACCTGGGTGGAACTGGATTTTTGATAAACCTGGTTAAAAGTGCCTTTTCAATTAAGTGTGTTTCTTTGAACTTACCCACTTACTATCCTATAAAGTGGCAGAAATTTCTTGAGCTTATTGAAGTCTAGAATTTCCCACTAATGGGGGATTAATTAAATGGATTCATCAGTTTACAGAGGTATTTCTAAATTATGTCTTTCCTGGCAGTGTTCTTCTCACTAACCTGGTCTGTTTGAGGAGCTTAAGGTGCTTAGTTTGGTTTGAAGGAGAAAACATTTTGGAAGTTACCCCAATGGGTTTATTTGAATATATCCTTTAAAAAGAAACAATTTGCTAGTTGCTTTTAGTTATCAGATGGGTTACATTCAGTGATACCTTACATTGGTATAACTCAGCAGCTGGCAAATTAAAACATTCTAATGCTCATTTAGTCAAAGTAGAGTGATTTATACTGCCTTCTGAAATATTTAACTAGTTTTTACTTGAATTCAACTATGAAGATTTCTCTGTTAAAGAATATATTGCCTGAAGTAGGGGAGTTCAAACCTCCACTCTTCTGGAGTTTTATTTTCACTTTGCATTTCCTTATGTTTGTCTTGGAATAGTTGTGACTAAAACAATTCAGATCAACTTTTCATTTTGATGCATATCCTTCTCACTTAACTGCTGTTGTAGAAATTAGTTGGCAGTAAATGTAAGGCTACTTTTTTTTTTTTTTTAAGGTTTGGGGCTGGTTGGGCTTTTCAAGGGTTTGGGTTTGGTTTTTTTTTTTTTTTTTTTTTTTTTTCTTTTGTCTTTTGGGAGCATCCCTGAACTGCTTTTTAATCTTCTGAAGCAATGGTTTTGGCAATGAAATTACTTACCCATAGTTCTCCTCTGGAGAGTTTGTTTCATCAAGCTTCTCACATGTTCAGCCACCCACTTTGTCTGAGTTTGAAGCTGTACCTATTTGAGGTGCTTTGTCTGCACCATAATATCTTCTTTTGAAGTGCATTTGTGATAATTGTGTTGAGTAGTTTATTTTGGGGGGCATAAATTTGTGTTTCTCGTGTAAAATCTGAATTCAGTGGAATGTTCTAGGGAAAGAGGTTGAAGGCAGAATAGCACAAGGCTAGGAAGTAATAGCAAATAAGGCCTTTTGCTCAAACTGTTATCCTCCTGCTACCCTTTAAGGACCAAAATGTCTTGAAGCCCTTGGAGTACTGCCAATCTTTTGATAGAGACTCAAGAATTAAAATCCTGTCAGATATTGTTCCAGATCTTCAGAGGAATAATTACAACCAATTTTCCCGTTCTCATCCATCTCTTGCCTATTCTATTGACGATCTAGTTTAAATTAAAAAAAGCTTTTTTGCGGTCTAGCTTCATAATAGGGTTGTTTTATAATATCTCAATTTGTCTCAAGCAATTTTTCTAATGGTGTGCGTCAGTGGAAGCACACATGTGCTGAACATTTACTGCAGTAACATCTACTTGACAGATGCATTTTTCAAACATCAGATGCAGTATTTTTGCAAGAGTGACAGGGGAGGGTTACTTCAGCTTCTGAAAACAATATTAACCTTTATACATTGTACTGCTTATTCAGAAATCTCAAGGTGCTTAACGGATTATTAAGATAATTATGAAAATCTCTAATTTGCAGATGAGGGAAGCTGACACAGAGAGGGTAAATGCGTTGCCCAAAGGCACACATCAAAGTCAGAGCAGAAAAGGGAGTTCAAGACTCCCGACTTGCATATCTCATTCAAACAAAATCCTCTTAAAAAAGAGCACAGGTTGAACTTGGGCTGAAATTCTGAGATGTAAACAAGCTCTGCTAAGTGGTGGGAACGCTCCTTAGAAAGATTTGATCAAAAAGATGTGCTTTGCCCAGCAGTACCTTTCTAATCCACCCAAAGCTGTTCCCAGCAGGAGGAGAAAGGCTGCTCAGGGTGGCACCTTTCCTAAAAAACAGTGACTCTGAGAGGGGCCTCAGTAGAGCTGATGAAAAGTGGAAAAACAGAGCAGCAGATACAGCGTTTTCTCGTGCTTCCTCTTGTTGCTTCCTGTTCTCTTGTTGTTTAGCCTGGGTGCAAGCAAACTAGAATTAAATAAATGGAGGGGTCCATCTATGGTTGGCTGTGGGCAAGTTTAGGGAACTTTCTTCTTTGGACACCTCTAGCCTCGGAAGTGTTATACCTGAAATCAGGTGCTTGGGTACAGCACAGTGGAGGCTGCTCTCTCCAGGGCCAGCACAAGTAGGTGAGTTTTTCTCCAAAAATGCAAGGTGAGGTTGACTAGCTGTGTGTAGAAGCAGTTAAAACTAATGAGCAGGATATGGGGAGCTGAGAAGAATGCAAATTGCTGCCTCTCTTTGAAGCTTTGGTGTCTGACTGAGGCTGCATTTTGGATGTTTCAGACCTTTAGTGAGTGTGTCTCTGGAGTCGTTTCCTGATTAAAGATGCTGAAGTAAATGTGGGCTTCATGTGTAGTTCTCCATTATGAATCCTACAGAAGCGGAGCCAGTTTGAGGTTCCAGCCCCAGCAGCTTGCATCATTTCTCCCTACTGTCCCCATTTCATCTCTACACCCCTCCTGCCTCAAAGATTTTTTTATTCCCTCATCTGTTTCAGAATATGGCTGTACAAATAGCTTTGTGGAACAGTCTGGTGGAAAAAGTCAGGCTCCCACTCTTCCCTTCCAGCTTTTCCCTCAGTCTCCCTAAAAAAAAAAAAAAAAAGAAACCCCAACAGAGGGTGGTTTTGCATTTACAGTAGACTGTTTCACTGGAAGAGTTTGAAGTGTGCCCACGCAAACAGCTGAATCCATACAGCTGAGAGTGCTGTAATCCTTGGGCAAAGAGGGAGGGAGAGGCAGGAAGATCTACATGCTGGAACCTCTTAAACTAGCTTTGCTGGCACTAGCAAACTGCACCTTGGCTTTCCTTAAAGTATGTCCACAAAGGGAGGCCCTGGTGGTATCTCAGGAAGAGGGAGGCTTGCATTGGAGTCTCTTAGATCTTAGATCCATATCCTAAGGGGGTGCCCTCTTGTAGCAAGTGATCCAGAAGTTTAGTTCATGTGTAGTTGTTGCTTTCTCCTTCTCTGGAGGCTAAACCATAACTGCCAAATGCAAGGCTCACCAGTGAGAAAAAGACAGGAAGGACCATTGTTATCTTCAGATTAACCATAGGTCTGTACTTCTCACCCTCAGAATTATTTGACCTTTGTATTTGATAGTTGCTAAACAAGGAATCAGAAGTAATCCATGTGTCAAAGACTTGATTTCATATCTGCCCTTTGGCGTGAAGGATTATACCCAACAGCAGAAATGCACAGGATGAGAAATTGCTTGGAAAGCTACACTTTCTAGTCTGTTTGATGGTTCTCATTTGTTTGTTTTGGTTTTGGTTGTTTTATTTTTTTTTCCTAAACAGACTGACAGTTTCCCTTTTGACAGTTTGTATGAGCTTGTTCTTTTCTATAATTTTTTGTGTCATCCAAGCTACAACAGGTAAGTCTCAGATGATAAATCTGAGATGAAAGGTCTAGAGGTCACTTACTACAGGTGAACGATCCTAATAGCAACTCTTTTTGAAGGAATATTCTCATTAGATGTGTAAGAATCCACCTGACAGGTATTTTTCGCTGTCCTAACTGCAGGAGAAGCTTTGTTCTGTTTCTTTCCCTTTTCATTATCTGTATTTCTCCACCAAAAAGAACATAGTCCTCATGTGTGAACTTACTGATACCTGGTATGATAGCAGTTCTGCAGCTGATATTTTTCCCCATGAAGATTCCCTGGTACTTGAGGTCTGGTTGTCTCTTGGAGCTATCTTAAGGTGGAACTATATCTTTTAGTTCAACTTCAGAGTGTGCTCGGGTCATCACCACTGGGTGATCTTCGGCCCTGACTTGTTTCAGATAAAACTAAACTGAAAATAGGCTGTAGGATGCCTACTGAGTTTCAGGTGCTAATGGACTTTCTGAACCACGTCAGAACTGGTGATAAGAAACCCACGCTGAAACACAGTAATGTGCATTGTTTTTTCAGAACTAGCTGCTTTCCTTAATAAATCTGTTCCTGATGGTCTACAGTACTCACCTATCTAAATGTAAACTCCATGTCATTGATTCTTTTGCTGAATCAGCTGACTAAAATGCATCCATTGAAAATTCGGTTTCTGTATTTCTGGTCACCTCAGGACAACAATGAATGCAAGTGCTGAGTCCCATGGTATCTACATTTGACTATCACAGAACCCTGTAGGAAAGAGTCTTGGTGGGGATGTGAGCAGCATGTTATGTTATGTTATATGTTATGTTACTTAAGATTATAAAAATGATTTTTAATTTTTTTTTCCATTGCATTGCTACAGAGGAGTCAGGTAGCTAGCAGTGTGATCTTAGAGATCTGCAGTAGGGGAGTGTGTAAGGTAAAGAGATGCCTGCAAGAACCTTTGAGCTAAGGAAGTGCATGATGAATCTCATGGGCTGGAGCAGTGCAGTTTAACTTGTAAATCTCAGCAGAATAAACTTCATCTGAATAAAACTTGCTTAAACATGGTATACATCCATTTTTATAAATTACTTCCTATTGGTGTTTCTATTTTTTTTTAAGAGATGGAGAGAAAAAATAAGGATATCAATGACATGAGAACTGAGGAAAAAGCTGGTCCTGTATTTGCAGCATACTTATCACTTCATGTCTTAGTTCACATCTGTTTAAGTTATCTGGTTTTAGCTTTTTGTTTCCTTGGCAATGAGAGCAAACACTATATTACTGCATCTTCTAACAATAACTCTCTGTTTCTGTATTCTGCTGTGCTAAGCTGGTCCCAAAGAGATTCACATAAAATCATTCTTTGTTAACCAGCTATATTTCACATGGACACTATCTGTAAAATAATTGTATATTCCTGATGTGTACATACCCTGCAAGGCTATTAGTGCATACCTGCCTAGGCATTTCTGATAATATCTAGTTCTAACACTAACTCTTTATAATATAAACTCTATAAAAAAACTGAAAATATGCACATTCCTAGCCATGGCACTATTCCACAGTTCTAAATATCATGTGCTTGAAACATTAAACCAAAAAACCCAGGAAGTTTAAAAATAATTATGGTAGTGGCACCTTTCTTGCTGCTGTGTAGATGAAGTCCTCCTCACCATCTGCCTCTTACACAACTGAGATTTAAAACTCTGGTGTGAAAATAAATTGTGATCTGAAGTTACTGATACAGCCTTTTTATTTGGTGAGCAGGCAGCTCAGCTAGTGAAATAGCTGTCCTAATATTTGGAGGTATGGGTGTCTTTGGCTTCTTCTTGACAGGTACCCTCCAGTTCCTCAGTATATTGCCAGCTTTTGGCTCCAGCTTGGAGTTTTATTGATTTGCGGAGTAATTTACACTTACAGGACACCCTTAGCATTATGTATGGGATTCCCTTTTTCCTTCATTCCTGTCTCTTCCAGGTAGAGTGTCCCCAGTCTACAGGCTGTAGTATGGCAGGAATGCATTGTAAAAAGCAGAAAGAAACTCAGGTAACATGGAGCAGCAATAACTAAAGGATATGATTCTGACATAGAAGGGCACCAAACTTTTTATTTTAAAGAAACTCTGAGGAGTAATAGTGGATTTGAGTTGAGGAGAAAGGATAGAATTCAGTTTTTTGAGTCACTGGTCTTCAGCCAAGTAGGACTGGGTAATGCTTAGATCAAAGCAAACAAACTAGCTGCTGATCGAAGGGATCAATAGAGAGCAGTAAGTATCCTTTTACTCCACTACCCTGTCAACACAATTTAGGATGAATCTTGTCTCCATGGGCACCAACCGAAAAACTTCCAAAACTTTAGCTTGGAAGCTATACCTTAAGTTGAACATTCCTGCAGAATACTGAATCCATTGCTAAAAATGGTTACAATAAAAGTTGTTTAACAGACTGCATTTGTCTGGCCAAGGTAGTAGTTCACATAACTGGAACTGGACACACCCAGCCTAGCTGCTTCCATGTTGTCTGTGGTACAGAATGTGGAGCTGGCTGGGCTGGGCACGACACTCCCTCTCAGGAAAGAAGATCAAGCAACGTCTGCTAAAGTTTGATAGACTAGTTAATGAGGTGGAGTTCTAAAGAATATTTAACTAGCCCTGCAAACATATAGTTAAATACTCATGAAAAATCTGTGGAACTAAACTACTTGAACACATCCTCTGGCACATTGTTCAAGGTTGCATGTCACAAAAACATCAGACTACTTCTTTTAAATGTTTGACTTCCATCTGTAATATCAGTAAATTCACACAGGACATTGCTTTTTCCAGAGCTGTGAGGCTTCCTGCAAAGACCATGCTCAAACAGGCTATTCATAACGTGGCAAAGATATTAGAGGAGGAGATGCTGTGCATCACCAAATAAATGTATGACCAAAGATAACCACAAACTTAAAAATCTGCAAACTGTGCCATTAGTGCAGAAGTGCTGGTCGAGTGACTTGAAGTTAATGTTAAAATTGGACACACTTTAAAAATAAATTCAATCTTTCACGCAAGTTTCTTGTATTTCAGTAATCACTTAGGGAAGAGTCTGCAGCTGCTGATGGACAGAGTGGATGAGATGAGCCAAGACATCGTTAAATACAATACCTACCTGAGGAACGTGAGCAAACAGCAGCAGCAGAAGCACCAGGTTGGTACCATGGGAAGCCTGTAGGAGAGGACTTTCCCCCCCCCCCCCGCCCAAAATGCATGTTGGGTAGTGTTATCAAAGACCAGATGAATTTGGATCTAAGCAAGATAAAATTCTTACAGAAACATTCTTTAAGTAGCTGTATAAAAAGAGCTAGTTAGTGGGGAATTATCCAATGGATTCACTTCTGCTGATATGTAGTGTGGCTTGATCTTTCTTTGCTCTGCTACATGTTTGTTAGGGATTTATGATAAAATGACAACATTGAGATACTAAATATATATACTGTGGACACAAGGATTAGAGGTTTAGTAAATGAAAGAGCTGAAACTACAAGTGAATTGTTCCAAAACACACCGTGTTTTAATACCAACACATGTAGTCATGCATCTAGAAATAAACAAACATAGTCCATATTTAAAAGACAGTGGACTGTTCTCTGATCAGAAATGAGATTTTTGGTCATGTTTTGTATCAGCAGATAGTGATACTGATCAGGTAATGGTGATTTTTAATTCCTGAGGGGCCTCTTTAAAATCCAAAACAGTCTGATGAGATAATACTGTGTATGGAAATGGGTTTTAGGTGGCCTGCTTTATCAGAGGAATCGGGCAAAGTGACCTCCAGAGGTCCTTCCCACCTCAACTGTTCTGTGATTTGGAGATGGTGTTGCTTTATTTGCTGTTGCTGTGTTTGACAAAGCTGTGCTCTGTCTAACTATGGAGGAATGCTGGTGAATTGGAAACAAACCACTCTGAGAACGATTTCTAAGCCCAGAAAGCAGATTTTGGTGAATGCAATTCACTTAATGCGATAAATGAAGTTAGTGAATAACTTGCTTACTCAAAAAGTACTTGCATGAAACATAAATTTAAACTCTTTAATCTTGCAGACAGACATATGGCAAGATTCAATATCAGCAAGATTTAAAACAGGCCAGGCTGTTTTAAAGATAATATTGTAGGTATTGCTGCACAAAGGAGCTAATTATTAAAAAGAGCAACTGTGGTTCATGTGAAATGCTTTATCGCTGACTATTTTTAAATCAAAATTGGCTTTTTTTTTTTTTTCACTTAAAGTATAGCTTGGACAGGAAATACTTTAAGGAAGCAGCACATGCTCAGAGGTCTCTCCTGGCTTTGTAATTCCTGAAGACGCAGAAGCTTCATGCATGTTATCTTCAGAAAAATTTGTTTTCCTTTGTTGCCTAATTTGAAAAGAAAGATGGCATCCACTTCAAAGGGTTTTGTTTATAAGGGAATCTATTTATTTTGAAAAGCAGAGCAAAGTAGGTTCCATGGTGTCTCACTTCATTTCTTTACTAACCGTAGCTGCTTTAGTAGTGGCTCATTGCAGCATAGTTAGTGGTCTTAACTTCATTTCTAAAATGGAGCAATTGTGATTAAGAGCAAGCTGTTTCAATAGAGAATAATAGGCAGACTGCTGAGAAGTGAATGGGGTAATGCAAAGAAAGAAGAAACTACGTGCAGTTCACATACAAATATGGTCATTTAAGATTTTATTTTTAACGTTGTCTAAAAACATGTATTTGTCACTACTACTGGGAAAAAAAATGATTTCACTGGAGTATACCACCAAGGATGAACTGTTTTCAGACTTTTATGCACAGATGCATTTAAGTATGTCAATGTACATACCCTGTGCTCCTTGGCTTATTTATTTAAAATATTTTGTGTGTGTGTTGAATATGAAGGCTTTGATAGACAAACCTTACAACTGATTCCTGGCTGTGATATACAGTATGAAATCTCAGATACCTGGTTTTGAATGTAATAGAATCATAGAATCAAGAAGGCTGGAAGAGACCTCAAAGATCATCGAGTCCAACCTGTCACCCTAAACCTCATGCCTATCTAAACCATGGCACCAAGTGCCACGTCCAATCCCCTCTTGAACACCTCCAGGGATGGTGACTCCACCACCTCCCTGGGCAGCCCATTCCAATGGCCAACCACTCTCTCTGTGAAGAACTTTCTCCTCACCTCCAGCCTAAACCTCCCCTGGCGCAGCTTGAGACTGTGTCCTCTTGTTCTGGTGCTGGTTGCCTGGGAGAAGAGACCAACCCCCTCCTGGCTACAACCTCCCTTCAGGTAGTTGTAGACAGCAATGAGGTCTCCCCTGAGCCTTCTCTTCTCCAGGCTAAACAGTCCCAGCTCCCTCAGCCACTCCTCATAGGGCTTGTGCTCAAGGCCTCTCCCCAGCCTCGTTGCCCTTCTCTGGACATGCTCCAGCAATTCAACATCTTTCCTAAACTGAGGGGCCCAGAACTGGACACAGTACTCAAGGTGTGGCCTAACCAGTGCTGTGTACAGGGGTACAATGACCTCCCTGCTCCTGCTGGCCACACTATGCCTGATGCAGGCCAGGATGCCATTGGCTCTCTTGGCCACCTGGGCACACTGCTGGCTCCTGTTCAGCTGCTGTCAACCAGCACCCCCAGGTCCCTTTCCACCTGGCTGCTCTCCAGCCACTCTGACCCCAGCCTGTAGCTCTGCATGGGGTTGGTGTGGCCAAAGTGCAGCACCCGGCACTTGGACTTGTTGAATGCCATCCTGTTGGACTCTGCCCATCTGTCCAGCCTGTCAAGGTCCCTCTGCAGAGCCCTTCTACCTTCTAACAGATCAACTCCTGCTCCCAGCTTGGTGTCATCTGCAAATTTACTGATGATGGACTCAATCCCCTCATCCAGATCATCAATAAAGATATTGAACAGGATGGGGCTCAGCACTGATCCCTGGGGGACACCACTAGTGACAGGCTGCCAGCTGGCAGTGGCACCATTCACCACCACTCTCTGGGCTCTGCCCTCCAGCCAGTTCCTAACCCAGCACAGAGTGCTGCTGTCCAAGCCACAGGCTGCCAGCTTGGCCAGGAGTTTGCTGTGGGGGACAGTGTCAAAGGCCTTGCTGCAGTCCAGGTAGACTACATCCACAGCCTTTCCCACGTCCACCAGGCAGGTCACCTGATCATAGAAGGAGATCAGGTTGGTGAGGCAGGACCTGCCCTTCCTAAATCCATGTTGGCTGGGCCTGATTCCTTGGCCATCCTTCAGGTGTGCACTGATTGCCCCCAAGACAATCTGCTCCATGATTTTCCCTGGCACTGAGGTCAGGCTGACAGGCCTGTAGTTCCCAGGTTCTTCTGTCCGTCCCTTCTTGTGGATGGGTGTCACATTGGCCAGTTTCCAGTCTTCTGGGACCTCTCCAGTGAGCCAGGACTGGTGGAAAATGATGGAGAGAGGCTTGGCCAGCTCATCTGCCAGCTCTTTCAGCACCCTA
Source organism: Indicator indicator (assembly GCF_027791375.1). Lineage (NCBI taxonomy): Eukaryota > Metazoa > Chordata > Aves > Piciformes > Indicatoridae > Indicator > Indicator indicator. The sequence continues at coordinate 10,170,137 of NC_072021.1, forward strand.
GGATGAATCCCATCAGGTCCCATGGACTTGTGAATATCCAAGTGACTCAACAAGTCTCGAACTAATTCCACATGGATTTCAGGAGTACCACACTGCTCCTTGACCCCATCAACCGGTTCAGGAGGCCAGTTATCCTGAAGTCCTCCTGCCTTACTGTTGAAAATGGAGGCAAAGAAGGTATTTAGAATCTCAGCCTTCTCCTCATCCTTAGTTACAATGTTACCCTCCACATCCAATAAAGAGTGGAGGCTCCTCTTGCCCCTCTTTTTAGCATTAATATACTTATAAAAATGCTCTCCAAGAACAAATGTTTATGCAATAGCTGAAGAAATGGTCTACTTTAATTTGTAGATGTTTGAGTGATCTACATGGCCAAAGGAAGCACTCAACAACAAATCTCTTGGGTTTTAAAAAAATTTTTATTTATTTTTTACATAGCAAAATAATTTCTACAAACTGCTACCCTAATATATCCTCTGGTAACACACAAAGAAATAGAATCAAAGTGACAGAATGGAGAAATGAACCATTTGCTTTGTTTCAGCCACCGCTTTGATCTCAGTTTAGAGTTCATGTTTTTGGTCTTACAATACCTTGTCTAGTCAAGTTCTCTTCCCCTTTCACATTAATATTGGTTTGACCTTTAACTTGCATAAAATTGAGTATTTCTGCTTTGTGTAGCTATTTCAGGTAATGACTTCTCATACCTATCTATCCCAACCTTGTTTTTCTTTCTTGTGTGGGGAAATGGAGACCTTTATTTACAGTGCTGTACTCTTTCCATCAGATCCAGTGTTTATGAATATTTTTTAAAAAATGAACCCCACCACCTCAGTCCCACATAATTTCTCAGTGCCTCACTTATTTAAGGTGCGAAGAGGAAGTGCTTGTTAGCAATGAGTTGAAATTAGCTGTGAATTGCATTTGCATTATTGGAAATAAACTGAATAACACTGGAGAAATGTCATTTTTAAAATGTACTTTCTGGTTAGGTAAAGAGCATCTGAAAAGAAAAACTTTTGCTGCTTTAGGAGTCCTGTTGCATTCCATTTCTGTTGCTTTATTTTCAGTACCAGCAGAGGCGCCAGCAAGAAAATATACAGCGTCAAAGCCGAGGAGAACCTCCTCTTCCTGAGGAGGACATCAACAAACTCTTTAAACCACCACAGCCACCTCCAAGAATGGAATCACTCCTTATTGCAGGTAACATCCTAGCAGCCTGTTCAGTCTTCTCATAAATGAATGTTAGCTTCAGAAAAAGTGCAGTTTGTACCTTAGACAGCATTTTAATTTTTCATTACCTTTGCCGTGACAGTGTGATATTGTGGCATTGGTGGTATTCCAAATACACACCTTCATTTAGGTCAAAGGTAGTGGTTGCAACCTGTGATCCACAGCCGTAGTGACTGAAATATTTTAAAAGAGAGTAAAATAAATAGCTAAGAAATACCTTTGTTGCTAGTAGGCAGCCCATGCCTTTGTGAGAGAATAGAAGAATAAACTGTCTTGGTGCGTAACAGAGATGTTACCCAGGCAGATGTGAACATATGTGATTTTTTTTGGAAGCAAGACTGGTATCAGAATGGCTGCGTAGAGCTTTCACCTTGATGTATGGAGACTTTCTCCCTTTAGTTCTTGCTTTGTCACAGTACCTAGTTCCCCCTTTACAATCTCTGCCTCGTAAGGTGATGGGAAAGGTCAGGAGCAGCAGCCAGAGTCTCTTCCTAGCTCCATTCTGAGGGAGTGAAATGGGATTTTGAGGGAGGTCTGGAGAAATGCCCCACAGAGCAGGCTTTCTGCACTAGTGGGTGCAGTGACTGCTGCAGTTGATAAGCTGCTCCCTGCACTCCTAGTTAGGAGGCTCTACAGACAAGCAGCAGGAATAAGCTGTTTGGGCAGAGCAGTTGTCTGCAGTCCCAGGATACTTATAGTATCCCTAGGTGTTGAACTGGCTGTTGCAGCAGCTGAGGAGGTTGTACTTTGAATTTCACACCGAACTAGGATAATTTCTTTGATTTCTGTGGCCAGAATTTTAGGGAAACTATTCCCACCTTCCTGCACCTGCACCAACTGAATGAAAATGTATATAGCATAGATATAGAACCCATTGCCCCAGTTTCTTCAGTTTACTGGTATGTTGCAGTACACAGCCACTGTTCAGTACAAAAGTCAGTGCCTGTCCTGTGCCTCTTGAAAGGGTAAAAATATCCAGGGCCTCACAATGGCAACAGAAAAGCAAAAATGCCCTGCTAAGTGATCTAAATTCGGAAAATGTCATGAGAAGGCAAATTGTTTGACTGCAGCAGGTTGTTTGGATCAATTAGCTGCCACCTTATTTTGTACTGAGAGAAAATGAAACCAAATGCTCGGTGATTCAGTGCACAGAAAAAAGTGCTTTGACATTAAAAACAGACAAAAGAACCCCAAAAACAAGTGAGTTTGAACTACCACTCTTCAATTCTGGAATGACCAAGACACTATTTTAATATTAATACTGTTTCACACTAAGTGCTGCTTTTAGGAGAAATAATGTTCTTGACTGAATCCTTCCAGAGTTTGAAAAAAAACCCTCTAGTTTTTACCTGCTAATGAATCTTAGCAGCATTAAAGTATTTAAAAATCAGCATTAGCATAGCTTACAAGTGCAGCAGAGGTGTGTATGTGTGTGTGCAGATGTGCTTTATAAAAGTGAGAGCTTAGGATGAATCATCTTTTACAAGAGGAGGAATTGAAAACTATTACACTTAACAGCTTTCAACAAAAACACTCCCTTCATTTGTTCTCTTACCATAGTCAAGGGAAGAATTGAAAGCATCCTCTTCAACTTAGATGAACTAAAGTTTGTGGATAAAAAAAATAAAACTTAGCTCTTTTGTCTCTGAGGCATTTAAAAACTTTTCGAATAGAGCATTCAATTGAGAGTTTATTCATCTTCTAAACAGTCTTAAAATGGCTTCAAGTTTTGCTATTTCTAGCTAACAAGGGAAATAACATGCAGCATTATGTGTATAAAAATGTTTTGATGGGCATATCTGATTTGTAAAGCACTGACTTCATACCCTGGTGATTTTTGAAATAGCTAATAAAGGAAGATAACAGGTGGGGAAAAAAAATAAGACTACAGCAAAGTGTCAAACAAGAGCACTACAATTTTAAATCTGCTGCTACTGAAAAAGGTTTGTTGCAAAAATTTTAGTAGGGACAGGAGAGGAATAAGACCAGGACTGGAACACAGTCTTGTAGTGTTTTTAGAGCAACTAAACTGAACAATTGATGTGATTAAGATTCCAGCGCAGCAACAAGAATTGTTTATTCTTTTGATGTCATATGTCTTTTCAGGAATTTGTAAGTAATAGAATTTTAGGGAAATGAAAGGGTTTTTGAGCATAAAAACTTACCTATCCTGCTCATTTAGTTTTCTTCTTCCCAAACCTATTTGGGAATACTATACATGCAAAGCTATTTGTCAGGTGTAGAATAGTTGAGCTGTTTTGGTTGCTTCTCACATAAATCTGGAATGGTTCATGCACATTTGGCTTTTGAAAAACTATGTTCTAAAATGTCTTTCTGAATTTCAGAGCTGACAAGTGTTTACTCTTCTTTCCTGTTGACAGGTCAAATTAATACCTATTGCCAGAATATTAAGGAGTTCAATGCACAGAACCTGGGCAAGCTTTTCATGGCTCAGGCTCTCCAAGATTACAACAATTGAAGAAACTTTGCCATACCACTCAACTACAAAAGTCAGTTACAGTTTTATACTGTACATGATCCTCTTGAAATGTATTGTATTGGGAAAAGAGTCTGGTAAAACACAATCAACTTGGTTTCTGTAGTACTCTGCTTTAAGAAAAATAAAGGCAAATTTTCATGGTGTTGTAGCATTTCCTTATTTGTAGGCCCTATTGGACTGGAGTTTTCTGTGGTCATGCAGGTTTTCTAGATGTTTGGCAGTTATTCATGTTTAGTCATAGCAAATAATACAGGTTTTATTTTACTTGGAATCTGAAATCAAAACAAATTATTACGAATGTTCAGCATAGCTGACTTCACAGAAGAAACTTAAAATCTCCCAGTTTGGGTTGAGAGCTTACAACTGTAATGTGCTAGTCACATGGAGCAGTTGCTTGGTTTTATTTTCATCTCTTTGGCCAGCCTGGACCTTCCATACCATAAATTTTTCAGAGAGCTCACATTCAGAACATACACAACTGATGTTACATGGAGACTGATCCCCACCATACCACGCTAAGCTGTGTTCTTCAGTTGCCAGCACCAAGTGGATTGAAATTCAGTGATGCTACTGAAATCCTCGTGATAGAAACCTTCAGAGGTTTAATACATAGCAACTCACACATCTTGCTGTCTTTTGGTTTCTTTTTTTTTTTTTTCCCTTGAGTTCTTTGTTGCATGTCACTGTGTGGTAAGTACTGAGAGCCTAAAGCAGCTAAGGAGTGTGGTTTTGTCTTTTAAAATAAGTAACATCCTCTAAATTGGAACAGGTTACCCAGGGAGGTGGTGGAGTCGCTGTCCCTGGACATGTTCAAAAAATGTGTAGATATGACACTTTGGGGCATGGTTTAATGGCCATGATGTTGTTAGGTTGGACTTGATGATCTTAGAGGTCTTTTCCAACCAAAACAATTCTATGATTCTATGAAATATGGACCTAGTGTAGAATATTTCAGCCCCTAAGGTGAAAGTTTTAGAAAGCCAGAAGCGTGTGAAAACTGGGGATTAGACTAAGAACTGATTCTATTCTAATGTAAAGTACAGCAATTTCAATATTTGTGTAAATGTGGATGCAAGTTTTTGTTGCATCCTCACATCAAGATACGTGACTGTATTTCTGCTTTTGGCATATTCAAAGTTGGACTAAGCTCCATCTGAACTGTGACAATCCTGCTGCTGACTGCCCTCGTGGAGGAAACCTGGAGTGCTTTCCTCAGTTATTCTACATAGGTTGTTGTCTCCTCTTCCTTCTCAGCTTCACATGATATTCTCCCATATACTTAGATGTTTTGGAGGCTGAATTTCTACTACTCTGCATTCTAAGGTTGAACTGCTGCGCAGAGCTGAAGAATATTGAGAATAAGATACTAATGGGAAACGTTTGTGCAGATGTGAACAACTGCACAGAGTACAGAGTAGAGAAGCTCTAGGGGAGGTTGCAGATGTCCTTTGTGATGCTATCAGAGACACTGGATGGGATTTGCAGTGGCAATCAATAATAAAAAGAACATCTGATGTCTTTGTGTTTATACTCTCTATGCTTTGCAAATTCCTGGACACAGAGTCATTGATTAATCTTGTTGGTCAGTATCACCTCAGTTTTTGTCTTCTGATGAACCTGTGGTATGACAAATCACTGATGACAACCTGAGACATCTTTAAGAAGCAAGCACTATTTAATGATTCTCCCTTGATAGTCAAAGGACTCCTGGTACTCTGTTAAGAAGTCATTAGGAGCTGGTGATGCAAATAATATCACCAGCCAAAATATGTGCAGTGTGTGCACTAAGTGGAATTGAATTGTTCTCTGTAGCACTGCTTCTCATCCAGATTGCCAGCCCTGGGGTGAGAGATGTGTCCATCATGCTTTTCAATGCCTGTGCATTTTCTTTCCCTGGATGTTAATTTTCTTCAGATTTTGCCCATAGCTTACTGGTTTTTTTAAGCAAAAGAGAGCATACTGCTTCAAGTCCAATGCCTTCTGTCATTCTACGCTTTACTTTTGCATGAATTCGTCAGGAAAGCTGTGTCTGCAGTTGGTAAGGTGCTTTAAATTTGGTGATTTAAGCAGCATAGTGGAAACTTCAATTGCTCAGGTGAGAGGTATCGTCCTGACTTCAGCTTTCTCATGCCCCTGGTCTTCAGCTGCAGGGGACTGAAACTGTTGGCACTGCTCAGGAGATGGTGGTGCTGCTCCTTGGGACCAGTCCAGGGGAAGTGTTTCAGAAGCTTTTCATACCAACTTTACAACTGGAAGGAGGTTTATACAAAGTTTGGGCCTGTGTTTTATTTTTTAATCTTTTAATCGACGGAACAGATTGCTGTTGACACAACTCATCATATGCTGAGTGGTGGTGAATTGAACAGGGCTGTAGAGGATGTCTTTAAAAATAACAGCTTTTGCAAAAGGCTCCTTAGTGAGAGAAAACTTAATGGCTTACTTCAATTAAAGGAAACATTTATATGTGAGGAAGAGTGGCCAGACCCATTTTACAATGATATTAAAAGGCATTAGGGTATCAGTAAAATAAACAAGGAAGGGTAGCGATGTATTTATCCAGCAGAAACACAGCTAAAGACTTCAAAAGCTTCATAAGATGAAAAGAATGAGTTCATCAAGCATTTCCATTCTGGTTTATATGATCAATTTATTAATCTCTCACTATTACTGAGAGTGTTGGTCCTTAAACATTGTACAATACATCAAGCTTTTGATCTTTTTTCTTCTGGATTTATACACTACAAATTTAGTCCTATATACAAAACTTTTTCTCTCTTGTTATCCTCATTCAGAGCATGATTTCATCTCATACCTCAGTAAAACTGATGGAGACTCATATTCACAAGGTTAAAAAGTTGGAAGCTAATTGGGAGGTCTCATCCCACATGCAGCGTTTGCTTGCTTTCCTATCCTGACTAGGTACAGACAGCTGCTACATTATATCTTCAGCTCCTTTCAGGAGCTTCTCTATCCAATGTGTGCTGGTCCAGTGCTCTTTCTCAGCTGCCTGCCTCCTGGCAGGCACACGAGTTCTCTGTTGCAGCCTGCTCCCAGCCCCTCTTGAACAGGGTATCTGGGAGCTTCTCATCTCAGTCCACTCCATTATCTCTTTGCACTTGGGCAGTGTATTGAGAAATTACCAGAGTGGAGTTATGAGATTGCATTACTGCCTAAGCTCTGTTTCTTCAGAGAAGATCAACATAACCCTTTGTTTGTGTATGGTGCAATGTGTGTGTGATCTGTGTAGATCTGGGTTCACAAGGACCACCAGTTATCCAGATGGATAACACAGATTACAGTTGGAACATCTACTTGGAAATGGAAAACTCCTACATTTGCTAATGGATTTTCATAAGACTTCAATGAATATTTAATGAGTCCTCACTCTCAAAGAAAAAAGTTCTACTTGGGAAGGACACCCAGATGTTTTAACTTTATATGTAATCTGTAGAATGGAAATAGGGTGATTTATGAGAAGAGAAGAGGCTTCTGAATAGAGCACTAAAGCAATTACGTGGTCACCAAGAGACTGGGTTGTGTCTGTGTGCAAATAACACACACTGGCATAAAAAGTAAAATCCTGTAGCACTTCCTGGTGTGAATATTTCTTGTGTTGCAAGAATTTTCATTAGATCACAACATGATTAGAAGAGGCTCCTTTTGTACATCTGGTATTTTTCAGCTGTCATGTAATAAATTACTAAAGTGGTACAAGTCAGACACCTATCTGAAGTTTCTCATCCCCTTTGCAGGCAGCTGCTGCCTCTTCTTTTGGGACAACTAAAGTTTTGAGTTTCTCCTACAAAATACAGAAGAGCTTTTGTCACTGAAGGAGGTGAAACAGGACCTGAGCTATGGGCTGAGCAGTCCTAAAGGAGGAAAACATGCCTGGAGATAAGCTTGTCCCTGCTTTATAGCCCACTACCCAAAAACTCCTCTTCCACCACTTCTGCCTGCTGCTCAGGCTGTGAACTTGCCCCTCCTATGAGTAGAGCAGTTATGTTGGTAGATTTGGGTGAATAATTTCCTTGTGTAGAGAGCAGCTCTCCTTGGTGTGAAACGCATGAGCTGCTTCATCATTCACAATGGCCTGGCAACATAGACATGAGTCTAACAGGAATCCTGTGTCTAAACCTGGATACAGTAGATACAGATAAATACCCTGAGCAGGTCCTTGAATCTTAGTGCTTCACTCCTCCAGTGCAACAGACAGTGAGTCTGTCTCTTCTGTATTTTCAGAGTGTAAGCTCCTTAAGACAGATGTTATGTCTGTCATGTGCACTTAGAGTGCTTCATGTGCTCAATCCAGCCTATGCTCAGCAGGTCCTTGATATCACTTAGAGAATCTAAGTGTAATTGCTTGATTATTACATCTTACAGAGAAAATGGTACATGATTAAGCCATTAAAAGGTTGTGTGCTGAGTAACTGGATGAAGATCACACTGACAATTCAAGTTTTTCCTGTCTTTTGAGAGCTTAGATTTCTAAAGTTTAGTAAAGCAGGTTTTATTGTGTGAATCTGTGTAGGCTGCCACACCAGCTGTGTTTTGAGGTTGTGTTGGAAGCACAGTTATCCTGTTTCAGAACTAAGAGAGTGGAAAGCAGCAGCACAATGCAAATATCTGCTCTATGTACCTGAGAGCAGAGGGCTGTTAATGGGCTTCTTTGCTACTTGGCAGACAGCAAAGAAGCGTTGAGGCCAAAATACATTGCTGTGATGAACACTCCTAGCCTTGTAATCCCACCAACTATGACAGGGCTGTTCTGCCTTGCCTCTACTAGCACCTGCTTTTAATTTCTTATGTCTCTTAATTGTATAATTAGCTCATCTTGTTATTTATTTTCAGCCATGGTCTGTGTTCTTTTTCAACTGTCATCCTTGGTCATTTGAATTTCCAGCAGGGTGATGGTCAAAACTCTTGATTTACTTCATAGAAGCACCAGAGCTTTTCATGTGAAACTCTTAATTTTTCTCCTTTTTATTTATTTTTTTTTCCTGTAACCTCAGTCTTGGAAACAGCTGAATCCCTTGAGCAAAAGCTTCCCCAAAAAGACCCTGTTAGTCAGACAGCTCACATCAGGAATGTTTAGCCTGAATTGTTCAAAGTTATCCTGAAACACAGTATTACAATGGAAAATGTTAAACAGCCTCCACATAAATGCAGCTCCTTGTGCTGCCATTAATAACCTTGGCCTTGTAGAGAATGTTCTTGTGCTAGCTAAATTAGATTAACTAGTAAATTTTCTCCATCTTTAATGTCTGTCAGATCTAAGACTTCTGGGCTTAAGCCTGCTGCCACTAAATGGTAAAACCGTTGGATTCTGTGTGTGCATGTGGACTTCTCAGGAGTGAGGTCAGAATTTTTGTGCTGAAGAACACAAGAATACAGATGTTACAATGCAAAACTGAAGGGAGTAGCTTTCATACCAGACTTAAGTGTGAACAAGAATGTCTATGGCATTTCGGTCAGTTTTAACTTTAGCTTGTATAAACCTTGAGGTATATTAAGAACATAGAAGTCCCTGTGGCTTCTGGTTAAATTACATTTTGAATATCATAGAAAAAAAAGAAAAAGCAGTATGATGAAGGGTTCAATTCTCTTTTTCTGAGTGCTTCATATAGCTGAAGAATTACAACTCTTGGGAGAGCATAATATAAGTCAAATGGGTATTTAATGTTTTATCATTGTAGTTCTGCTTGCAGCCTCTGTGCCTTACTCCATAATGCACGGATATGCCATGGTGCTCTTCAGATTTAAATAGCTTTTGCCACTCTCTGGCAAGAAAGCAGCTCCAAAAATACTGTCTGCATTGATTGCTGAAAAGCCTGAGAATGTAAGCTGCTGCCCTTTTCAACTGGTGAGCACTGTGTGGTGCCACTATTAAATAGCAGGTAAACAAGCAACACCCTGAGGTCTCAGCTGGCATATTGTCACTTGGGCACAATAATACCTGCTCTGCTCCTAAGTACAAGAAAGACATTTACAGCTTTAAAATACTGATCTATTTTGTCCTGTATTTTGTATGTACAAAGCAATTTTTTTTTTAAATCCCTATCAAAGTCTAGAGTATCTTCAATGTGATTTCATGCTGTTTTTGAGGTTCCCAGAAGTTTTTTCTTCAAAGCTGAGTAGTGATGTGCCAGGGCATGGGCCAGACCAGAGCTGGCTTTGGGAACAGGTAATCCAGTGAAATAAATCTTTGCCTGAGATAACTCATCTAGCTGAACTGCTATGATATCCCAACTACCCTGAGGATTTTCAACCTGCTTTGCTCCATATAGCATGGACAGCCTTCAGTCTCAGATCCCTGCATGGAAGACAGGCTGTGAGCTGAGCCACTCCGCTCAGCCTGTGCTTTGATCCTCACGAGGTGCCAGGGATTAGAGAGCGAAGTGAGAGGTTTCAGTATGTCTAGGCTGGGAAGTCTGTGCTGCCTCCTCCCCAGTTTGAAAGCAAGAGTTTTACTGACCATTCCTGGAGGGCAGGAGCCTAAACCTGGCAGACACAGGAGTAACATCTGACCCAAAAAATGCAGACTATCCACCAATTCACATCCACATACAGAAAATTCACAGCAAATGCTCATACTTGGCCTCCTTGCAAAGGGATCAGGTCAGCTATAAACGAACATCTCTCTTTGCTGAGTTAGAAGTGAGAACCTCTCTGAAGCTTGCTTATGGCTGATTTTAATAGCAACAGTCTCATCTTGGGGGGTGTGTGGCTTTAATTGTGCACGTTCCATTAGTGCTAATGGAGTTATCCACCTGAAGTCCTGTGCACGGAGATGAGGGTTACAACCTCATTAAAGCTGTTTATTTCGTATGTAATAGCCCTTTTGCCACCTAGATACCTTAAGTCATTACTTTATTTGTCCCTTTGAATGAAAGTCTTCTCATCTCAAGATCATAACTGCCTCTTTTGTGCCATGCCCTGAAATGACCACTCATACCTTTCTCCATCTCTGTTGCTCAGCATGGCAAAGAAAGTCAGAATCCATCTCCTGAGAGTTATTGGCACTCTGATACAGAGAACTTCTTATTTTTTAAAAGTCTTTTAAGCCTCACCAATTTCTGGATTGTTTTCCATTATAAGTGCTGAAAGGTGCTGCTAGGCTGAACCATTTCTTAGCATGATCTGCCATTGCTTTTGGAAATCCAGCACTATTCAGCATTTCCTGATAGGCAGTGAGTGAAGGCTACAGTGGGAGAAGGGTGCAGCAGCAGCCAGGCTTGTGCTGGAGAAGCTGCATGTGGAGTGAGCTGCTGGGGCACACAGTGAGCTCCCCTGGCACACAGGGTCTGGGGAGAAGGCTCTTGAACAAAAGCAGGGCAAAAATGTGCAGGTCTGTAGGTATAGGATGAGGGGCAATGGTCTGAAGTTAGAGAAGAGCAGGTTTAGATTAGATGTTAGGAACAAGTTCTTTACCATGAGGGCAGTGGAACACTGGAACAGGTTGCCCAGGGAGGTGGTTGAGGCCCCATTCCTGGAGATATTCAAGCTGAGGCTCAGCAGGGCTGTGGGCAACCTGATCTAGTAGAGGATGCTCCTGCTTAATGCAGAGGGGGTTGGACTGGATGACATTCGGAGGTTCCTTCCAAGCCAGACTATTCTATGATTCTATGAAAAAAGAGTGGGAAAGCCAGGAGAGGACTGGGACTGACAGAACCAAAGAGAGCTCCCTTTCCTGAAGAACAAGTGCCAGCAACTGATGGGACAAGAAGATGGCTTTCCCCAAGTGTCAAAAGTGAGTGCAGGTAAGGCCATTTTTAAAAGGGGGTGGTTTGTGAAGGGATGGAGTGGGCTAATGATGAGCAACCTGGAAGGGCCTCTGAGCAGAGGTGTTGGTGAGCTGTGAAGAGGAAGTGAAGATTTTTAAAAAGCCAATACTAAATGGAAATGAAATTGATGGAATAAGAAACTTCTTCCCAGGTAGTAGCTGCTCGTTTCCCAGATGAAGGGTTTTTTTCCTGGAAAATCAGAATACATCTTTGCCAGTTAGATCTGCAAAACTGGAGGCCAACCCCTGCACCGTGGCACTGCTGTTCATCATATCTTCTAGCACCATCCTGTGTTGTCTGATGATTGCTCTGTTCTTTGTGCAAATCTCTTTCTGAACAAGCATTAAAAGCAGACATTCCACTTCACTTTTGCATTCGTCTTTCAGTATGCAACTCACTGAATTAATTGGCAAGGGTTTGAAACACCTCATTTGGAGATGGATTAGATGACACAGCAGCAGGTACTGAACCACCCCATGTTCTGCATTGAAATAACCAAAATGGAAGTGTACCTTGGGTTTTTTCATTTCCATTTTCTTTTCTTACTAATTTAAGTGAATAATTAAGATTTAGGTTGCTCCCAAGTACCTTTTATGCCTGAAGCTGCAAGGTACCCTGGGCAACTGGGCCCACAGAAGGTACCTTAGAGGTGTTTTAAATTCATTTAAAGACTTAGTTGGTTGAGACAGCTCAGAGATTTCAAGTGCACTGGATGTTTTTGTCTGCTCTGCTGTGATAAAGGTATGCCTGCCACTGCATGCTTTCAAGCTACAGCACAGCAAACACAGCCAGTATCCAGATACAGCTCTCCCCAGCCATAGCTGAGACCATAATTTCTGAGCCATCCCTCGGTGCCCTTCTGGAAGGCAAACAGCTAAGCTGGCCTTGCAGTCATTCAATTTTTGCAAGCCTAGGGAGAGAGTGAGGACCCTTCAGTTGAGGACCCTTCAGTGAAACTGCTGCCTCTACCCCTTCTGTGATAATCACTGGCATTCATCTATTAAAAGAAACAAATTTAGACACTGTCAGTTTGTACCAACTTTCTGTTCTTCTCCACTGCTCTGGTTTGTTGTGCACTTTTTTGTTGATGTTGTTGTTGTTTCTAAGTTCTCATTTTTGACCAAATCAGCAGAAAGTAGCAGTGGCAGTAAAAATCAGACCGTTTTATTTTAACATCTGTCTTTGAGTCGTGTTTGACCTTGGCAGAGAATAAATAAAGGCATTTTGTTGTTTCCCTGTGAAAGATTTCAATGGGGGTTTTTTTTGAGCATTTAGGTGTGTGCTGTGCTCTGCAGAAAGGGCATCCCATAGTTCCTCATGAAGGTTTCCTAATTGTGGGCTGGGTAGGATAAATGTTTAGCAATCAACTTGGCAGGGGAAGTGCTGCTGAGAACTACCACCCAGGGAGCACCCCACCACCTACTGCTAGACCAGATCCAACAGTATTGGTACCACTGAGATCCTGCCACCCGGGTTGCTGGTTGCTGGCCTGGGCAAGCCCTTTGATGAGGCCACACAAGCTGGTTTCATCTAGAGGCTACCACCTGCACGGAGTTTTTGTGTATCACCCAACCGTGGCACAATGCATCTCAGCTGGCTTCTGTTGAGCCTGTGTTGGACCTGGTCTTCTGGGTACCTCTCAGGGAAAAGCGCAATGATGAGGGGATCAGATGTCAGCATCTACTTTTGAACGAGATGGTTGTACCCTAAGCTATGCTGGCTGCAGAGGAGGCATGGGGCAACCTGCTCAGGTGCATGCAGACTGTCAGTCAAATGAATATAGCTTCTGGTATCTCCAGTGAGACTGCTTAGAAGTTGAGGGTCCACATCACTTGTCCATATCTCCTTCATGCCATTTATATGTAGATGAGATCCATCTCTTCATTCTGGACATGTGCTACTGTGAATTTCCACCTGGAAATGGGAGCAGAGCAAGTCCACATGAGAGGAGCATCCTCACCAAGCTGTGCCCCCTTCAGCTGCGTCTAGCAGGTGCTTTGCATGTGTGCTGCTGCATGCTCTGAAAATCAGACCCCCACTGATAATCAAGCTTTGAAATATGGTATGTGCCCATCCTCTGTGGGTTACATGAAGTGTATCATGTTGCCAGCTTTGTCGATATTTTTGTATGGCTACAAATATTTTCTCTCAAGTTTTATTAAGTGAGACCCACATACTTCTTCCAGCTGGGACCCTGCGGTCTGTTCCTACATAGCTGTTCACCCCGCCCTTGCTCAGCAACACTTCACAGTCATGCTGTGGTGCAGATGAGGAATTTGAGTTTGAAACTGGCAATCTGATTCCCATTAAAGCTGTATGGAAATTTGCCACACACCTGCCTAGGAAGCTGGAATAAATAATTCAGTGCTGCACAGTGATACCTAATGGCAAGCAGATAACTTGACTAACCTTGTGCTGGGTTAAGCTCCTCAGTGCTCTGTCCTTTCATGACGAGACAAAAAGAAAAAGCCAAGACAGACATAGAGAGGTTAGAAAGGGCTATGGAGTTTCTCTTGGAGTGCACTTTCAGCCCTTCCAAAAGGAAAGGACAGACATCTGGTACAGCTGAGGAATGCAGCAAGGGGAGCAAACTGTGAGACCCAGTTACAGTTGCTGGGATAATCAGCAGCACAGAGAAAGTAGCAGAGTTATTTGCTGCATGTTAATGACCATACAGGGGGAAAAAGAAAAAAAAAAAAAAGAATGTGTAAGTCTTTGTGTCTGACTCCCGTTTTCAGAGACTTCAGGAACAAGTCTCATAAGAAGGATTTAGCCTCTTCATTGAATGGATCACGTATCCAAGGAAGGCCACCTTTGTTACATGCATCTATTAACTAGTAACTGGGGCAGGAACTCTTCTACGAGCATGACTGAACTGCCCTTGCTTGGATGCAGCTACAGAAAGTTATTTTGAAAGGTAGGGAGGCAGGAGCATCGAGGTTTGGGTCCTGTACTGCTTAGGAGCTCTTTCATTCCTAATGCTTTCTCACTTTTTTTTTTTTTTCAAATGTACACATCTCTGGACACCTGGTGATAAATATCTGGAGTTAGAGCAAGCATTATCAGATCTAACTGTTGTTGTTGTTTCATTTTCTAGCTCCAGAAACCCATCATGTTTTCTTCTGCAGTTCAGAAGCTAATCTGTGAGAAAATAATCCTAGCAAATACCAGTTTACACTTAAAACACCTGATTTGCATAAAATCATATTAGCTTTTTGTCTGCAGCACTTTTTAATTGTCATTGTTTCTTATGTTTGAAAGTGAAGCCATCCCTGCTGCCTCCAGTCTGCTGGAGATCTGTAAGTTGTGTTGGAGGCAATATATCTAATTCAGTAGGAATGATGCACTAATGACCTTACAACATGCAGCCTGTTCAATATATGAATAGATGAAGAACGTAGTAATTTTAACAACTGAAGTTTGTGTCTCTGGGCTCTTGGGCTTCAATGACAGCTCTCTGCCTCCTGCCCTCTTGCCAAGCCTACAAATGCACCCAACAAAGAGCAGATAGCTTCTGCTCATTATCACCAAAACCTAAAACTCTATCAGCTGTATGGAGACACCTGTTAATCCTCTCAACCCTTTTACCCCCAAATTTGACATTTCAGCCCTGATCTTGAATGAGTGTGGGGAAAGATCTTGGATGTCATTAAGTATGCTTAACCCAAGCTGGAGAGGTAAGTGCCTCATGGCAGCTCTGGTCAGCCCTACCCTGTCCTAACTGCACTGCCTCAGGGCCCTTGTGAGGAGTGATCCCCAGGGAGGAAGAATAAACTACCTACAAACACAGCCTGGCTTTCAAAGCAAGCAGGAGAGTAGCTGTAGATGCAGAGAGGGAGATCTGCAGCACAGGAAAGTGGTCTCCTAGTGTGGCTCTCTGGTGCTGTAAACTCTCTGGGCCGATACAAATAGTATCAGTGAATTAAAACAGAAGGAGTTTCAACTCTTACATAGTTATTGCAGTTATTTCCAAGTTGTATGGCAAAGAGATTTTTTTCTTCCAGCATGCCTGTGCTTAGAGGGAAACTGTAGGTAGGTCCCTGTGCTCAATTTCAGCGTTGAACCTCAGGACAATCAGGTTAACAACCGGTGCCTCGATGACATTGCAGCAGACTGTGTTTATGATGTCAAACTGAGGCCATTCTGATGTTTTGGCTCCTATAAAACACCCCATATACTGCACGAGGAAATAGTCACTCTCTTACCTACGACGTGCCAGGTTGGTACAGTCAGACAGTTTTGGTACATTTCCAAAGAAACTAGACTTCTGAGAATTTTTTTTTTTTTAAGTTTTATTTCTATTTCATTCCACCCAATGCAATCTGATCTACTGCTGCTCCCATGTGTAGTCAGTTTATGTACCTTGGGCCACGCAACCTCACATGATTACTAGCTGACTTTCCTGGCTCCTAGAAAAACTGTCAGGCCATTTTTTGTTGTTAGCTCCCAAGAAGAGGAAACAGGGAGCTTGCTAGTCCTGGTTCTGTGCACAAACTAGGGGGGGGGGGGGAAGGAGGGGAATCACATATTTTCTTTAAATAGAAGGTAATGAAGAAAAATAAATAAATATTAAAAAAAGAGAAACAACCTCCCTGAACAAATGTTTCTTCTGTCTGAGCAATTATAAGATGCTAGTTGCTTTACTGGGGAGAAGTAGTATTCTCATACCCTTAATTGGAGACTGGAGCAGATCTTGAAGCAAACAAACACAAAAAATCTCTGCTTTACTAATCAAATCTATCAGTCAGTTAAACATGCATGCCAAACACCTCCTAGCAGGTCATGCTGCCTGCTCATTGGAAAACCGTGGGGTCTGTATTACTTGAAAATGTTTTTTGTGGTGCTATTATTCCTCAATCTTTGTTTTCATGTAGTGATGTCAAGATGACAAATCTCTGAATTATTATTCATAAACTGAATAATGAAATGAGAAGGTTATTTCACCTTTTATTTAACTACTGGATGTGCTGCACCCCTTTGGTTGCAGCTGTTGTTCATAGCACTGGAGTCCCTTCTGAGTCAGGTATTTCCTGTCCTGCTCCCAGTCAGGGCACCATGGGTGGGTTGATCTTGCAGAAGGTGGATGAAACAGCATCACTGCTGGAGTGATGATGCCCACCAGGCATCTCATCAGAGCAGGGTCCTGCTCATGTTACTGACCAGTGGACTGGGGAGCAAGGTGGGGAAGAGTTTTGAGATATTCAAATGTGTCCAGAGAAGGGCAACAAAGCTGGGGAGAGGTCTGGAGCACAGCCCTATGAGGAGAGGCTGAGGGAGCTGGGGGTGTTCAGCCTGGAGAAGAGGAGGCTCAGGGGAGACCTTATTGCTCTCTACAACTACCTGAAGGGAGGTTGTAGACAGGAGGGGGTTGATCTCTTCTCCCAGACAACAAGTGGCAGAACGAGAGGACACAGTCTCAAGCTGCACCAGGGGAAGTTTAGGCTTGAGGTGAGGAGAAAGTTCTTCCCAGAAAGAGTAATTGGCCATAGAATGTGCTGCCCAGAGAGTCAAACATCCCTGGAGGTGTTAAAAAAAAGATTGGATGTGGCACTTGGAGCCATGGTTTAGCTGTCAGGGGGTGTTAGGTAATAGGTTGGACTTGATGATCTCTGAGGTCTTTTCCAGCTTGGTTGATACTGTGATTCTGTGAAATTTGCCTCAAGATGCAGATTTTGCAGCTTGGTCCTACTTCTGTTTTTGGCCAGAGAAAATCCTGCTGGTAGTTTCTGTGTGATGGAAGGACAAATATGGGGAAGGTGACACATTCCTGATTATAGAGGGAGAAGGCTCAGGCTTTGGCAGCTGAAGTCACAGCTCTGCCCTGTTTCTAAGAAGCTAAATGAGCATTTCCCAATCTTTTAAAATCAAAGGACCTACAAGCCTTTTTGATCTGAGCACCAGCAGCTGGGAAGAGAATGGTGCCTGTGAGCAGGAGCTGACATAAGCACCTGCCAACTGTGTGGGATGATGTGTGTGTGTTTTGCTTTAGTTTCTTAATTATTTTTCTGCAATCAGTTCACCAACCACCTTCTGATGGATTGTGGGTTGCCCATGGGCCTCTCATGAGCTGGATGACTATTACTTATGAACTTAGGCTGCACCACAGGCATTACAGGCAAATAATTTATGTGCTGTTACATATATTCCCTGAAATAATCACCTCTGTCTCAAATACTCTGATACCGATAATTAAGTGAGGTAGAATCTGTGTTCCTATCTGGTCCTAGCCTTGTTTTGCAATTATTCACCTTCAATGGTTTCCTCAGAGAGGCTTAAATTTAGCAATTATTGGTTTGCAATGGTCTACACTAGCTCAGACATTGCATTCAAGAGTTTAGTCTGTGTATTTCAGATGAAACATTAGAAAGCTTCTAGAATCTGTAATAACTTCTCTGTAGTAAATGAAAGAATTCTTTAGCATTATAAAAATACACTGAAATAGTATGGGGCAGCTTTAAAGTGGCTGCAGACAGGAAATTGGAAGGTGGATGCTCTCTTTTTAGCCCATCTGGACATAAAGTTTCACAGGAGACAGGCTTCAAGGTCCACTCAGTATGGACTTGGTTTTCTGAGCTTGCTACTTCAGAGGGAAAGTGAGAACTTTCCTGCGGATGGATGAAGCTCTGGCAGGAGACTGGAGTGCTGTGTGCTGCTACTGCCCAGCTTGGGTTCTTCTGGGGGATGTTTATTTCTGTTGCACCAAATCAGTGAGTGCCTATGGACTCTGAAATCAGCAGGTGTTGGTTGGTGATCAGAATCTTAAAATGCAAACCTCATCTTCCCCTGAAAAGAGTCAGCAGATGCACTGCAGGTCTGGCAGGCTACATGGCCAGGGCAGAGAGCAAAAGTGCTCATTTTACATCACTGCTGTTGATTCAGTGACTGAGGCTTTGGGCAGATGCTTAGAAAAAGCTACTCTGGCCTGCAAAAGGCACTGTGCATTGGTGTTTGATGCATAGCTCATGGCTGCAGCTTTAGACCTGCTGCTCCCGTAGCAGCGGCGTCTTCCCGCTCCCCACATCCACCTACAAGTGGGGCAGTTCCCAGAGCAGCAGAGGGGGGAAGGTAGCCCAGGAAAGGTGGGTAATTATATGATAGTGATAATGAAAAGGTAAATTAATTATTATGTGTGAAGAGGCTAATTAGCAAAGAGGTTACCAGTCAGCAGATGAGCTTTTAATCTGTTTGGTCAGGCTGTTTTTTTCAGTAGTGGTTGATAGGCTGCAGGACTTGATCCCCCAGGTACACACAGCTCGTTCTGTGGGGAGCTGGCTGAAGTGATAAATCTGTCTAGGGTGCAGTAGAGCTTAACCCTGCTTGTGAACAGCCACTGTATAAACATTTGGGGTATGTGCTGCATTTTAAACACTGATGTCATGGCCGGTTTTGTTAACGTTTCAAAACACTGGATGAGGCACAGCAACAGAATTCTGTAGTTCTCTGGCTCTCTATTGCTTGTTCCTGATCTTAAAGTGATTTTTTTTCCCCCCAGTAATAGATAGCATTCTTTAAATTTTATTTTAATTTTGTCTGCCACTTTGGATGTCAGATCTGGTTGACATACTCAGCATACACACAGTTTCCTTAAAACAGAGGGATCCTGGTATGTTGCCTCAATCACTTTGCAGCCTGCTGCTGGTTCTAGCAACAGCAAACCTGCTCAAAGAGTGATACCTCTCTGCCCTGCCAAGTACAGGACTTGCAGCAGGGTGGGTGCAAGTGATATTGGACCTCTATGCTCTCCTCATACCTTCCCTCTTTTGCAGCTAAGGGAAACTAAATCTTTCTTCCCAGGTGAGCAATTAGGATTTTTTTTTTTTTTTTGGCCAAATGAGGAGATGGGGAGAGGAACCTCCTCACCTGCCCTGAAAGAACATGGACTCTCCTGGTGTAGTCAATTTGAAAAATGATGGTGTAGCAAATGTTGTTTTGTGTGTGGCTCTTGATGCTGACTGTTTTCTTTAAGCAATATTTCCTGTGAGTGCAGAAGTATCTCAGGTTCTATTTTGTACTAGCAGAAGGTAATTTTCTAAGTCGTGCTTTAAATTTGTTGAAGAAGAGCTTGAAAGAAAAACTTCAAGGATCAAAACCCAAAAGGTGAGCAAGAAGAAAGCACCAGGGCTGTTATTATTAAAATAAACAAAGCAACCAACTAACCAACCTAACAATTAAAGACCATCTGGCCCAGTTTGTGATGGGGGCTGGCAGTGCTGTGCATGTCTGTCTGTCGTACTGATGTTGTCAATACTCCCTCTGTTCCTCCTCCTACTTCTTGTCTTCTAATTTAGTGAACAGTGTTTTTATAAGTGCTTCTTCTTGGATGGGTTTGGAGTTGGTGAAAGGAGAGACCAGGAGAAATGCTATCAGCTCATCCTCTCTGGGCTTGGTTGTGTTTTTGCATACATGTTTCTTGCTTGCTGGCCATGCTGCCGCCTCTCTGATTGCCTCTGCCCTAGGTCAGCGAGTGTCAGCAGCTTGGGAGGGTGCCAGGTCCCCGTGAGGCTGATCTGCTCAGTCAGGACACTTTTACAAATGTGCCTTACATCGATCTCATTGTCCTCTGCCCTGACAGGTCTGACAGCCTTCAGACCTCCCAGGATGTCCACTCTCCTGTTTTTTGGCTTTCACTCCATCATTTTCCATACTGGGTCTCTCACTGCTAGAAGAGCTCAAAACTGAGCTGAAAATGGAGATACTGTGGCTTTATTAAGAGGATCTGGTATTGTTATTTACTTTCCCCATGGTTCCTACTCTAATGGCCATGGCAGCTCATGTTTTATTTCAGTCTGATGTTTGACAATTCATTTAAGAATAATGGACTCTTCGTTTCAAACTTTGCCTGAAAATATCCACAGGGCTTATGTTAGGAGTTGCCAAAAGCAGTAGTACCATAGAGGGGAGGCTGCTGCAAATTTCATGTCCCCAGCCCAGCCAGCAGCAAGGCTGAGCATGTGCTCCCAGTAGGCACATGGATATGCACTGCCTAGAGGCAACACAAAGTAAAGCAAACAGAAAGATGCAAACATAGGTGGTACAAATGACCTAATCCTGCCCCATTTTCTGGATGCCCTGTGGTAGGAATAGCCAGATCTTCATATTTAAAGATGAATCCTTACAGCAGCTAGGTTCAGACTGATTTTCATTATTCCAAGTTGCTGGCACCCACACAAATGAGGTCCCAAGGCCAGAGCCCCACTCCAGTTGCTGTGTTCAGACCTCCCCATGCACATATGCACACAGAAGACAGATCTCCAGTCCCAGAAAAGAGTTAGAAATTGGGTTGTTTGAAAGATAGGACAGACTGCTGCATGACCAGACAAATATATTGGCCAGACACTTTTTTTTATGTACAGCTGGCCTCTCTTATGTCTTCCCCCCTCTATTTATACCTCCCCAAACAGCCTAAGTCCCTCCCTTTCCTAGCCTTGAATCGTCCCTTAAACATTCCACACAATGACAGAATGATCTCTCACTTCCCATTCTGAGTCCTGTCCCTCAGGGCAAGGACACTTTACTCTGTGGAATGCTTCAGAGACCTGCCTCCAGGGACTCATGGTTCTGGGTCTCACCTGCCCCATGGTGTTGATGGTCTCCTTGGATAGCCCTAGAGGGCTGGGACATGGTTTTGTGTCTTTGACCAAGGTTGTCCCAGTGTCTGTGCTCTTCTGTGAGAGTGAGCTTTTCATCATGTAACTTAACAGGTTATTTCTGGAACCAGAAAGTCCAACAGTTAAGCTAGCACTACCAAGTCACTATTAAACCATGTCCCTCAGCACCATGCCTGCACATTTTTTTAACATTTCCAGGAATGCTAATTCCACCACTTCCCTAGGCAGCCTGTTCCAGGGCTTGACAACTATTTCAGTAAAGAATGTTTTCCTAATATCTAGTCCAAACCTTCCCTGGCACAACTTGTGGCCATTTCCTCTTGTCCTTTCACATGTTACTTGGGAGACAAACCTATCTACAACCTCCTTTCAGGTAGTTGTGGGAGTGAGAGGGTCTCCCCTCAGCCTCCTTTTCTCCAGACTGAACAACTGCAGTTCCTTCAGTCAACTCTCATAGGACTTGTGCTCTAAAATCCTCATCATCTTTGTTGCCCTTCACTCCAGCACTTCAATGCTCTTCTTGTAGCGAGGGGCTCAAAACTAAACACAGCATTTGAGATGCGACCTCACTGGTGCCGAGTATGGGGGAACAATCACTTCCCTAGTCCTGCTGGCCACAGTATTTCTAGCACAAGCAAGGATGCTGTTGGCCTTCTTGGCCACCTGGGCACACAAGCAGCTCATGTTCAGCTGGCTGTCAACCAACACCTCCAGGTCCTTTTCTACTGGGCAGCTTTCCAGCCAGTCTTCCTCAAGCCTGTGGTATTGCGTAGGGTTGTTGTGGCCCACGTGCAGGACCAAAACAGAAACACTGGAGAGTATTCCTAGGTCAGCCAAGACTAAGGCATGTTCAGAAATGCCTGAGTGACTTAGCAGCCTCGTGCCCTTCTTTGATACTTAGGAACACAAAACTCATCAAAACCCAGTTGTGGTTCGTGGTCCCCCAGATGCTTCCAAACCTGAGGCTGAGGCTTCTCTCTGCAATATTTACTCCTGTTTTGACTAGCTTTGCACAAGCCATAGATTTTGTACCATAAAAACTGCTCCCAATGCAACAGTTTATGGTGAAACTGCAGCGTGTGTTTTAGAAAGATAGAGACTTTGAGTCAAGACTGGGTAAATAATGGAAAATGCACCACACTGTTTAGCAACTTCTTCTAATAACAGCTTCACTGTAATAGGCAGTGATTTGTCAAAATCTGGAGTCTCAAACCTAATTGAAATGGTTTGCACTGATTGACAGAGCTGTAGTCAACAGC
This sequence comes from Indicator indicator, assembly GCF_027791375.1. Lineage (NCBI taxonomy): Eukaryota > Metazoa > Chordata > Aves > Piciformes > Indicatoridae > Indicator > Indicator indicator. Next base: position 10,192,518 of record NC_072021.1, read on the forward strand.
ATTCTGTGTAGAAACAAGCAGGATATTTTCTTCTCCGTGTGCTTGCTAGATTAAAGAGCTCTCAAGGATCAGAAGACATGTCTCTGTCTAAGTAACACAGGCATCTGTGAATGGTAGGGGTGTAATTTCCTACCCACCTCCAATTACACTCTCCTGTGATCCATCTGTCTGGAAAGCTATTGGGTATTGTGTTTTATAATTACTGCTTGTTAAAAATACCATCTCTGTTGAAAGTTTAAAAAAGGAAATCTCAGAAGACCCTCAAAAAAAAAAAAAAAGAAAAAGAAAGCAAAGCAAAGCTGCTTTTAGAGAAAACTTTTTAATGAGAAAGAGATTAAAAATGTGAACACTTTATGCAAGGATTGGAAAAAAAAAAACAACAAACAACTCATGTAGAGCATTTCAACGATGAGAGAAATGTATGCAGATATGAAATTGTTTTTTGTCAAGGAAACGCATTTAAATGTCTACATGGAGGTGTCCCAGTAGAACTGTAGGATTGCATCAGGAGATGTCCTTTGCCTTTTCAGGTGCAATACAGAACTTTAAGCTTGGTCTTCAAGGTAATGATTGAGCTCAGCTCCCTTCATGAGGGAGCAAAGTGGTGCATCTAATTGGCAGGAAAGACGGAAGTGTTTGCTAATGGGATCTGGATCTCTTTAGGTAAGTCTGATTTTCCCACAGAGCTGAATTTATCCAGGAAGAGCAGGTACCTCACAACCACTGTTTTCACTTTGGCTAAGTGAGAAGGGATACTGCAGCCCCCTTCTAACCTACATACCTGGATTTTCTTCCCACAGAAAGAAAAGGCTGTGACTGGGTTACACATCTGGATCTAGGACCTGGAGGATCCTCCTCAGCCTGCATTGTGAATGTAGCCAGGACTCCCATTCTGGAGGTCTCTGAAGGCAATACATTTCCGTAATGGATTATGCCAGTTTTGGTTGGGGTAGAGTTAACTTCCTACAGAGTTATCTGTTCTGGGGCTGTGTTTTGGATTTGTGCTGGAAACAGTGTTGATAACACAGGGATGTTGTAGTTAGTGCTGAGCAGTGCTTACACAGAGTCAAGGCTTTTCTGCTTCTCACATCACCCCACCAGCAAGTAGGCTGGGAGTGCACAACAAGCTGGGAGGAGACACAGCTGTGAGTGGACCAAAGGGATATTCCATACCATAGGACATCCTGCTCAGTATATAGAGCTGTGGGAAGAAGGAAGCAGGGGATGTGGGGGTGTGGTGTGTTAGGAGTGGTGGTGTTTTTCTTCCCAAGTAACTGTTATGCATGATGGAGCCCTGCTCTCCTGGAGATGTCTGAACAGCTGCCTGCCAATAAGAAATGATGAATGAATTTCTTGTTTCAGTTTGCTTGTGCACGTGGCTTTTGCTTTATTTATTAAACTGTCTTTATCTCATTCTACAACTTTTCTCACTTTTACTCTTCCAGTTCTCTCCCCCATTCTGCCTGGGGGATGTGAGTAAGCAGCTGTGTGGTGCTTGATTACTGGTCAGGGTTAAACTACAACATGAATATACAAGGAATTAGGAGAATCATTGCACTAAGCATTAGAGGACCCTCAATTAAGTGGATTTGGTCCCACCCAGACCAATATTCACTTCAGTGCCACTGTGAAATATTTAAGCAAGAAAGAGCATTATTAGGTAGCAAGGACTGAAAACTTCAGTATAATTCAATAACCCCAATGGCACAGCTCAGTATATATGCTGATTGAAAAACAGAATGTGACCTCTATTTATTGATGAAATGGTGGCATTTTTATACATACCCCATTTTTTGTCTTTGGTATAGTCATTATCTTCTATGGAAAGCTAGATGTGCCCAGCATAGCTGTACCATGTGTTTCAGAAAACTAATTCAGCTGATACTATCTGCTCTTTCCAGCTAATTTCTTGTTTCTTCCTGTTTTCTTTCCTTGGTTCCTGGTCATCTAGATTAGGAATCAGTCATCTAGATTTGCAGATTTAAAATGTTTGCTTGTGTGCTGCCTGTTACAGGCACTGACCCATCTATTCCAGTAACAGCCTGAGAGGCCAACTAAATCAAGCTGAACTTGCCTCTTCCTATAGGGCAATGATGCCGTGGGGAAAGCAAGCTCACTCCTCAGGTCTGGCTATATTCAGACAGACTGGAAGATGCTGGGTGGCCTACACTGCAGTGATACAGGGCCTTGGATTTATGCACCCAAAATTGGGAGACAAGAAGGTGAAATGACCAGCTGTGGTTCATGGACATGGATTGATGTTTTGGACCTAAGGCCCTATGCCCTGATGTCACATATGTTCAGCATGGCACCTTCAAGGAAACCAGTGCCTGTGGGCTGATAATGTAGCTTAACCATTGTGTGGCTATTTCTTCTTCTGCAAATAGTCAATAAGAGAGGAAGAAACATTTTCAGACCAGAAATCAAAATGACCAGTCAGCATTAGAAAGAATAACCCTAAGCCTTCATAGGCAGGGAAAGAGTTAAAACCCCAGAATTCCTCTCTGGACATCCAGGAGAATCATGACTTTTACTATATCACTCTGACCATCAAGGATAGTAACAAACTGGGTGGATGAAGATCTCTCTCTGTTTGTAGACACTGAAAATTATGGTATTTGCACAGCAATAAACTGCTGTGGGAATGAAAACAGCTCTTAGGTGTTTACTGCTGGCAAACAGGGGGATCCTGAAAAAAGGGACCACGGAAGGACTTGTATTTTGTGGTGGAGACACTGACAGTAAAATGTATTTTTAAAAAAGCCACTATTCTTAGCTGATAGCATGGGCAGACTCTGCTGCTTCATGATTTCACCTGGCTGGAGTGTATTTCACATTTCCTGCAGATGCAGTAAGCTTTCTTTGCAGAATAAGAGTGTGACAACTTCTCTCTCATCCTCTACTCTAGAGGCTTGTTAAAAGGAAGAAGAGCAAGTGCACCTGGAAAGAGACTGGTTGAATTACCCAGGAGCCAAAGAACTGGGGAGGTGAGAGGAGGTAAAATACAGTTTGTGAGTTACTCCAGCTAGTATCTCAAATTGCTTCCCCAACAGAGCTACAAAGGGGTAACCAGAAGAGTGTTCTACTTTTAGTCACAATTCAGGTGTTGCCCCTGGGGATCTCTGCACTGAATGGACTGTAATTCCTAAGGAAAGTCTATAATTAAATTACTCCTTAACCTCTCCTGTACATACCTTGAGTCCCTGGGGCACCTCCAGAGGTGAGTGCCTGTCTGTAAAACTCCTGGGATTTCCTCGGCTGGGCCACACGCATGTGTTTCTTCCAGGGCCATGTGTGGTTTTTCAGGTAAGGAGTGATCTGTGCCAGGAAGATGGGATAAGAGGGTTGGACAGGCTGCCCTGTGAAGACACTAAGCATGGTGTGGCACGTAGCTGCCAAATCTTTCTAGTGGTCAGAGTGCCCGAGGAGGGAATGTAAGATCTCCCTGTGGCAGTGGCTGGAAGCAGAAGGGGAATTTCTGTGTCCAGAAGGGAGCCAGCTTTGCATAAGGAAATAATCTCATATGACAGCCTGATGAATTTGTGTGCATGTATATCCCTGCTCGCTGCTGGAGGCAGGCCAAGCTACGTGTCTGTGTGCCATAGGCCCTCCGCAGCTCAGAGCAAACAGAGAATCCCTGTCAGCCTACGAGGTGGGGAACTGTCCTTCTGGCACAAGGCATCCCTGCCTCATGAGTTAGTTCCCAAGCTGGGCATTCTGACTTTTGCTCTTTTATACCAGTGAAAGCTCTGGGAAAGGCATGGTTGGTTTTGTGCTGTTGTGCTTGATTTAATAATGGTGGAGCTTGATTTGAGAAAGCCCTCTTTTTCTGGTGTAACTCAGAGAACCTGTCTGTGCTGCAAAGCCCTCTCCTATGCAGGTAAGACCTGATGTGAGCTGGTGCTCTGCACTCTTGCATGGAGGGGTCCAGCAGGAAAAAAAACAAAAAAATCCATTTGCTTCAGCCCAGGAACGCACCATAAAGAGAAGCAGGTCACGGAGCATGCAGGCGGCCGCGCTGGCAGCCGTTCACAGCATGGGTGAGGCTGTCTGCCCCGAGCAGGTGGTGGAGGGGAGCGGCTCCCCACCAGCAGAGCTGATGTGGGGCGGTGGGGTGGACTGAGCAATCTCTGTTTCCCCATGCCACGGCCACCCCAGCCTCCCTCTTTTCCAGTAGTTACGTCAGAGCCTGTGCACTTTGCCAGTAAGTTTGATAGGACTGACTAAAAGCACCATTTTCCTGGTAAAACAAACACAGACTCCTTTTTAAAAACACCTTTTGATACTTTATGAGCAGGGCTGGGGTATGTAACCTATCAAGCCCAACATATGGCTTATTATGACATTTAGCTGATTAAAATAGTCTAGACATAAACTTGAGATTTCAGAAATGTTTAAGCTAAGTCCGAAATACATTTTAATGTACAGTAGATGTATACTGCAATTTGGGCCACCTGTGTCCCTGTAGGAATTATGGAGCAGGAAGTACTTTTGACTCAAGAAGTGTGTCTGAAAATTGAGGCTGTAAATTAACAACAGCTTGTCTATTAGATTATTTCACCCATAAAGGAGTCTGTATATTTCCAAATGCCTCATGATTCTCAATACCTTGCTGTTGTGACTTTTATTAAAGAAGGAGATTGCCAATAGTCTGGCCTTCTAGGTTGAGGCACGCTTTTAGAAAATCATAGAATAAATAGCAGCAGCCAGCCAGACGGTGGTGAGGCATACTTGTGGCCACAAGAGGAGGAAATCCCAGCTTGGCCTGTTAGTGGGCACAGTGGTGCTGGCGTCCCTTGGCACCCAGAACATGGTCCACCTGGCTGCAGATGATGGGGCTCCTGCTTTTGGGCCATTTCAAAGCTGAAGGCAGGACATTGTGTGCACGCTGCCCTTAGCTGGTCCTGCAAAAGGTCACATAATTGACCTCTTTGTCAGCTTCCCGTCACGCTGCACAGCTTCACGTCATCATCTGACCCGCCTGCCTTTCTTCTTTGTTTTTTCCTACCTTCCAAGAGTTTGCTCTATTTACAGTTGTTTGTCTGTCGCTGGAAAGGACAGAATGAGAAACTAAGGGAAAAAGCAAAAAGAAGACTCCTTCCACATGATCTATCCCAAGCTTCTCGAGAGTGGTGCTCAAAGAGGGAAGCAATGAATTCTGAAGGCTGCAGAGAGAGAGATATCTCTGCAGACTCCTAGCAAGGGGCACGAGAGCAAGGCTGAACAGGCATAAGTGCATCAGCAGCAGGGGAACAGGGATGGGGCAGAGGAAGAAATACCTGCAGGAGAATTTCCATGAGGAGGAAGTTATTGGACAGAATATGCATCCTAGCCCCCATAAATTGCTATATATTTCCCATTTTGCTGAGCAGTTCTGCCACATAAGTTAGGCCTAATGACTTGCACAGAGCATGAGAGTGGCCTAGATGGGGGTGATTATTTTGGCAAAGAGCTGTGTTATGCTCAGTCTGGTCATTACAGAGAGGCCTAGATACATTACTCCTCCGTGCTTCACCCTCAGGAGAGGTCTGTACCCCCTGCATGGACATCCCCCCTCCTGCTAAATGGAATAACATATTGGATGAGGTATGGATGGGATCCTGTTACATGGGCAAATGTTTGACCCACAAGAAAAATGAAACCATGAGTGACAACTCATGGAAAGTCTTGGTTCACTTGAGGAGCACCTGGCTGTGGGTTGGTAGGCAGTACTCCCATGATCTTGTAATGCCCCATCTGCAAGGTGGGTTGGTAGGGAACTGGCAGGTGAAGGCAGTGGTGGATGTTTTCTTGATCTGGATCTGTGTTAAGATGCAAGTGTCATTTCTCCATCCAACACTACCTGATGGTGGAATGATCTTGTTCTACCTGCAGAGAGGTCTCCCTGTCTCATCAAAACTAGTGGAAGCTGTTTGGGACTCCTGTAGCACAGACATCTTACTAGCAGCCATTTCAACATGTCCAAAAGCACAGTGAGTGCAGAGCTCAGGTTATCTGAGGGGCTCCAGGTGAATGCCTACTACAAGCTGAGTCAAGACAAACACTCATGCACAAAACTGGAAAGTTCTCTGAATTTCCCTTCCTCTTCACTGGTTTCTCCCTTTTTGCAATCCCCTTGCATTGTTGACTTGGTGTTGCCTCCATCCCTGCTCTTCCAGGCTTGGTCCATCTGGCACATTGTTTGCTAAGCCACTGGTGGGCAGGCTTGCCAAGAAGGCCTCTTGGTTGCTTTTTAATCCATGAATGAAAGCAAACCAGACAGAGGGGAGCATTCCAGCTTTGCCACAGGGTGTTTGGTGTGACCATGTCAAGAGCGAATGTGGTCTGTTCTTTGCACGTGCAGAGCTGGGTCAAATGGGCTGGCATGGGCTGCAACCACAGCCTGCTTCCAGGCAGTAAACAGGGGCTGCCAGGTGGGTAAAGGACCTCTGTGATGGTGGGTGAGGTTGGTGAATGGGGACTTGGAGGTGTTGGGGGAAAGGGAGCATTTGTCACTCTGGGCCAGCTTCTCTTGTCCCAGAATGCAGCATATTAAAGCAATTAAGAAAAGCTCTGCTCCAACACAGGGATTTTGAAGGGAAATATGAATGTAAGGATACAGCATTCCTCAACCAGAGGAGAGAAATAGCAGTGGGTAAATTAAACACAGCTGGAATGAGCATAAGAAATAGATTAATTCCACGGGAATTTTTTTCCTTTCCGTTCTTTACAAATTATAGGAGCTAGAGAAACTTGCACTTCTTAATTCCACTTGGTATACAACCCTTTAATCCTCTAGCCTGTCAGCCAGCATGCACTGAATTCAAGTGCCAGCCCTTCACCCCACAAACCCTTAACTTGGAACACCTCTGCTCTCCCCAACACTCCCTGCACATATCCTTCTCACCTCTCCTTGAGCTGCTGTAAGAACAAATCCTGTGAAGAGAGGAACACTGGAAAACATATCAGGAAATGATATTTGTTACTATGTTGTGATACTGGTTCAAAGCAATAAACAGTGCTTATTTGCAACAGCAAGATCAGGTTTTCCTCCCAATACGCTTGTCCTCTGTTCTGAGGCTGCACAGCACCTAACACAACAATGTCTTGGTCCATGGCACAAGGAGGTTTTAGTCTGTGGCTCAGGTGTTTGGTTTAATGAAATATATGTTGTAAATAGTAGTGGAGTCTATGGACTGAGGCTCACAAATTCCTGTTGCTGTAGTAAGTTCTCAGCTCCTCTTGGATTTGAGCACCTCATGACAAGTTTGGGCAGGACCTGTGAAATCCTGAGCTTCATGTGAGTGCTCCTGAGTTAGGAAGAGAGAAATCGGAGCAAAGAAGAAAGATAATATAATTGTGTTAGTGCCACTATAGCCATACATTGCACTCCCTCCTGCTGGATCCTAAGTGACTGGGGAAGCCGATCTGACCATTGCTTCAGGACAGAGATCAGCTTCACATCAGCACTTGTAGGGCAGGGATCTGAGTCCATAGATGTCAAGGTGAGGGAACTAGTGTCTGGAGATGCCCAAAGCTGCAGGTGTATGAAGGAAACTCTCCTGCCCCTTTCCCCTGGGTGCAGGCTGCTGTAGAGCCCCACATCCCAGGATCCTTCCTGTGTCTTCCTGTACCAGCCCTCAAATCAGCTGCCTGCCAGCCCCATCCTGTACCTCTATTCCTCCATCTTCTAAGGGTTTGCTTAACAGGAAAATCTCTTTGGGTTTGTGGCCAGTCTTTCATATATCACCCCACCAATGAAAGGCTTGGAAGGGCTCAGCTCCACTACTCACTGGAAACTTCTCAGGGCTGGCTGGGCTGCAGAAGCTTTGCTTAAAAAAGATGGAAGATAAAAAGGTCAGGAAAAGGATACTGCTAGGTGTTATTGTGGGCACTGCTAAAGCAGGAAAGGGTTTGATAGAACAGGCAAAGCTTGTTTCCATAGTCTGCAGCTTGGTACATTGAGCAGCACTGGACAGGAAATGCAAGTTATGGCTGGCACTTGACTCTTACCTCATATAACTGCTGGTAAAAGCATAAAGGACAACCTTGACTTTGAATCTCTTGGATTCTCTTAACTTGTCTTACAGCCGTAATATTAAGTAAATACATGTTTCCTTCTGGGAAGATATTTTTTTTTCCCCTTTGGCAATGATAGTTTTTGTTTGTTTTGGTTTTTTTGTTGCTGTTGTTTTCTTTTATTTTTAAAAATGTAATAAAATAATATATGATTGTATTATTTACCTCAACCTCATAGATGACTTTGTTGGAACTTGTCCAGTCTTCAGTTAAAGATCTATTTAAGCAGGTTTAAAAATACAGTATGTATTTAAAGTTAGGTGAAAATGGTGTCTGAGAAAAGTCTCTTCACAGTGTGTTCTGGTATTTTCCCCCCTTCCTTCCCCAACTAAGTGTAATGTTTTCAGTGATGCAGTCAGGCTATTGTAAATGTTCAACTCAGCAGGTATGTAAAAGGCCCATACAAGAGCAGAGAATGGATAAAAGACTCTCTAAGAGGTCTGGGAGCCACAACTGTGTTTCCTAATGTTCTGGGGCATCTCCTGGACTCTGCTGGGTTCCTGAAGGAGCACCCTTTGAGATGTTCTGGGACATGCTCCCCATGCTGCCTTCTATGCCTCTCCCTTTCTCCATCCTCTACCCTGAACTCCCTGTCGCTCTCCTCCTCTTCCTTCAGGGCCACTGCCTTGAGAAGGCCAATGCCATGACATTATTTCCAAGCTAGATGGCAAAACTGTTTTATACAAGAGATAAGGGCTCTGATTGCCTCAAAGCTTTTAAATATATATATTACTTATGTATTTATTTATTTTTATCAACTGACCACTATGCAGAATCCTTAAAAGAGGAGAACTGAGACTACAATTCTGGAGTGAATGGATAAAAATGTAATGTAATATAATGTAGTATGCGTCCCATAGATGCAGCTGCTGTGTTTTGGCACAGCAGACTTTGTTTCTCCTACTTCCCTGAAGATGCTGATTTCTTTGCTTCCTGCTCAGTATGGCAGGTTCCCCAGAAACCTTCCAGAGCAATCAGAGGAAGATTTTGCAAGACTGGCATGAAGTTTAAAGAATGTTCAAAACACACATTATAGACTCCAAACAAAGCTGTGCAGATAATTTAGGCTGCAAGACTGTAATTAAATAGAGGAAAATGTATGCTGTGATAAATCCAGCTGCTGTCCTCATAACATGTGATTGATATAGTGGGCACAAGGCCAGGACCAGAAAAGGTCATAGGCATGGTTAAAATGTTGCCTTCTAAAATGTGTCAGATCTTATGCGCTTCTTCAGGACAATCAAACATTGGTTCAGGTTCTCTCCTGATCTCATTTGAGGAAGTCTGTGAAGATCTGTCCCAAAGAGGTTGCTCGCTTCCCTTGTGAAACCTAGTCAGAGACTTTTGAGAACACTGGCTGACTACAAGCTTTGCAAAATATGGTTGAGGAGAAGATGTCCTGATCCATTTGATGCTCAATGACAGGACAAGGGGCAATGGGTGGAAGCTGAGGCCCTGGAAGTTCCATGGAAACAGGAGGAAGAATTATTTCCCTGTGAGGGTGACAGAACACTGGAGCAGGCTGCCCAGGGGGGCTGTGGAGTCTCCTTCTTTGGAGATATTCAGAGATATTGCCTGGATGAGTTCCTGTGTGATCTGGTATAGGTGATCCTGCTCTGGCAGGGGGGTTGGACTGGACGATCTCTTGAGGTCCCTTCCAGCCCCTAACATTCTGTGATTCTGTGATTCTGTGATTCTGTGATTTGCATCAGCATAAATTCTGTGTATTTTACCCAAAGGAACCTTCTGTCATGGCTAATATAATTAAGGGATCTCAATCAATGACACTTTTAAACCTTGGATCTTACAACTCCTTCATGACCTTATCATATAATGAGACCTCCAAAAAGATGGGGCATGCTCAATAATTAAGGCATCTTCTAATCTGCACTCTTGTCAAGAACAGGATTTTCGTGTAAAATTCATGTAAGAGTCACAGTGAGATCACTTAGAAGCATTCAATTTGAAGATCTTATTTCTGCAGTCAGACTTACACTTGTTGCCAGGCTGCAGCAAAATAGATTGAAAAGAAAAGCTTGACATTTTAGCATCAGAACTGAAAATGAAGCAATCATGCTCTCTTCTTATCTCTGACATAGGCTTGCCTTGGCAAACCCAAAGTGTTATCTAGTGTATTTGCCTTAGCTTTGCCATGTTGAAAATGGTGATATCTATTCTGTTTCCTGAAGGGGCATGGGGCTTCATGTGTAGCATCTGATAAATGCAAAATTTGTACTTGAGGAAACAACAACAACAAAAAGAATATTTAATTGTATAAAAATTCAGTGATTGCCAGGAAGGCAGAGGGCTGAGTGAGACCTGCAGCCTTTTAGGTCAGTTGTGAAATGTGATGGTAGGATTTTATTTCTGGTTTTAAACTTCCCCTCCCCCCCACTTCTTCTCTGATACTCTCGTTTGGTTTGTTTTTTTTTTTTTTTAAACCTAAATTATATCTTAGGGTTTTGAAATAGCATCAAAGACATAGCTGGAATGCTTATAAATAGCTGTATCTTTTCTTGAAGGTGTGGTGTCCAAGTTTATTTCAAGTTTTGAGGCCACAGGCTGCATGGGCCTGGCTGCCTGGCAAGGTCTGTATTTACCCTCCTTGCTCACTCGTGTGTCCAGACCCTGCTTCTCCACAGCCACACCGCTGGGTCTTCTGCCTGTGCTACCTGCCCTGGGGGATGCCAACCTCTGTGCTGGCTTGTCCTAGTGCCTCCCACAGTTGCCATCCAACATTTACCTCCCCTATGGAGAGAGACTGGGATCCCTGGGACTATTTATTCTGGAGAAGAGAAGGCTGAGAGGGAATCTCATCAATGTGTATAAATATCTGAGGGGTGGGTGTCAAGTGGAGGTGGCCAGGCTCTTTTTGATGTTTCACAGTGATAAGAGAAGGAACAATGGGTTCAAGCTTGACCATAGAAGATTTCAGCTCAACGTGAGGAGAAACTCCAGGCTCCCCAGGGGGGTTGTGGAGTCTCCTTCTCTGGAGACTTTCCAAACCCAGCTGGATGCGTTCCTGTGCAGACTACCCTAAGTGATCCTGCTCTGGCACAAGGGGGTTGGAGCTGGTGATCTCTTGAGGTCCCTTCCAACCTCTGATACACTGTGATACTGTGAAACCCTCTCCTCTTTCCTCTCTTCACTCATTGCTCCCATCAGACCCTCCCTTTCCCTTGACTTCAGACGCATGGGCAGAGCGTAATTCCCTTCCACTTATCTCCTTAAGACCTAACATGTCCCCTCCCTCTGCTGGAGTCTGAAGGCTCCACATCCCCAAGCACTGCCACCACCCCAGCGGGCTTGGCCACCTCTGGGACTGCCACACTGTGCCACTTGTCAACTTGCAGTGAGCTGTGAGCAGGAAGGAGATGTTGTGTCAGACAGCAAGGCAAAGCCTCTCCTGTGAAGAAAAGCACAGGAGAGTCATGAATATTGATCTACAGAAGGGTCTTGGGTGTCCCCTGCAGTCTGGGGGAAGGTGTAAGAGAAGCTGCAGAATGGCATCTTGCAGTTTAGGCACAGTGGATGGGCTGCTGGAAGGAAAACCCAGAGTCTGCCTCAGAGTTCGTGGAATAAACTGTAACCACCAGCCTATAAATGAGAACATCCAAACAAACAAACAAACAGGAATATGACTGGAAAAAAAAGAGGGGAGAAAGGGGGAGGAGGGAAAGGAAAAAAGGTCCAGAATGGTGACTGCTTTGACTCTGGGCCCTGTCATCTTCTAGGAGTGATGAAGCGACTGGGTGGTTCTTCAGATTCCTGTGGTCTGAACACACACCCTAGTCATCACTGAGATGATCTCGGAAAAAAACAGTAATGAAAGAGGGCTCTGATTTATTTCCTGATAAAATAACCTCTGCTCTCAAAGGCTAACATTTCAGCTTCAGCTTGCAAAGAATGATCTTTTATTTCCATCCATCAAAGCCTACGTCGTGCGAGATACCCAGAGAGTATTCTTCACTCACAGCCTCGTGTTGGCCAATGAAGGAAAATTACTACCTATAATTTATATTTTTTTTTTCTGAGGGAAGAGAAAAAGGAGGGGGGCTGGAATCTGTATTAAAGACTGGAATAATTACTATTTATTTCAACCCTGTGACTACAGTTTGAGCAAAATTGTTTAAAAGTACACTGAAAACCAAAGCTTTTACTTTGCAGTGCAAATAAGCTCTGCAATTTTTGCTGCCTTTGATCTGAATCATCATCCAAACAATTCCTGCTTATTTTAGCCCAGGTAGACAGCTTGAATACTTATTCAAGGGCTTTCTGTTCTTCCACTGTGTTAGATTTACACCAGTGCATCATGTTTTGTCCATTACAGGTGTCATTTTGCTGTGAGGTAAGAGCCTGCAATCTTGACTGAGATGGACAAGAGGAAAAGTGAAGATTTCCAGCTCACACAGACAGTTGCACACCACGCGGTGCTGCAAGTGGCTATAGGAAACAGTCAGCATCAGTGAGTTCAAAGGCAGGCATTTATTTGCAATCAAAGTATTAGCCAAGCTTGATACACAAAGAGAGAGAGGCACCTGTTCTGTAAAGAAACTTGTTGAAATTAATGAGTTGTTTACCATAGAAGAGAGCCTAATTCAGGCCATTTTTTTCTGAAAGTATAACTTTTTTTTTTTTTATTTCAGTGCACTGTACTTGAGCAGAATAGAGATCTTGCAGGGTTCATTCAACCACCAGAACCAGGAGTACTGAGCAGCAAGCCCCAATGCATGAAGGATCAGGGTTCGCATGACCTCAGTGCTTCCTATGTGTGAGAGAACTGGCTGGGACTGAGAGCTCAGATGCTAGCCCACTGTAATGTCAGGGTTTTCCCTGGGTTGTGATGGTGGATTTGAGGAGGGTTTGGAGCTCTCTGAGAAGGCACATCTCACAGAGCTCTGTTTTGTAAGCCCCGAGTTTTTGGTGGGTTGGCAGAGCCTGTCTGCTGTGTGGGTTTGCTGGTGTTTACAAAGCTCTGTGAAGAGGTGATGTTGCAAGAAGCAGCTTGTGTGGGTGTAGAAAACAGCAATGGACTTTTTTCTGTGAAGGTGGACAGAGGTTGTCCCTGGGTGCATGCACTGTATGCCAGCCAGCACATATGAAGAAATGTTTCTACCTTCAGAAATTAGCACACAGAAGTGAAAGGCAAGAGGAGTGAAGAGGCCAGGATCCAAAGTCTCTCAAAGTCAGCAGGGATTTCTTTTAATTTCTTTTTTTCTCTATGATCTGAGCTCTGCTCTTTTTCCTGGGAGAGCTCACGCTATCAACAGGCCTGCAGAGGAGATCCAGAAAGGATGGGATGAAGGGAAGAGAAGAGACTTTTGTGTTGGTGAGTGGAGTGATGCTGCCATAAGTCATCAGCAGATATTGACCATCCCTCCTTCCCTGCAGAAAACATGAATTTATTTTCTTTGAGCTAAAAAGAGAAGCATTTCATAGGTGGCAAGTCTAATAGAGATGATTCTCATGGGGACCAGCCCCTACAAAGAGAGGCAAGCAGTTACCTTGCAAAGGATGCAACAGAACTAAAGCTCAGCCTTCTGTGTGCTGTCAACAACAGTCAACTGGAGTTTTAAGGGCTGAATGTCCCCACTGCAGTCAGTTAAGGCTTTGATAAGGCATGTTAATGTTGGTTTTATTATAAGACAATAAAACAACAGAATGGATCATCCAGCCATTAGCATATCTACTTTGGCTATAGGGAAACATTCATCACCCACAACAGGAGCAGAAAAAAATCAAATGCTGAATACCAGTAAAGAGCCATAACTCTCATTTTCAAATTCTGTTGTTAAGGACCTGTGGGATTATTCCCCAATTCTCAGCTAACCAGTAGTCCCAGCTCTTGCTGTAAGCAGTTTTTTACATAGCTTGACTTTCCCTCTAAGTGTACCCTTCACCCACAAGGACCCCATAAAAAGTATTAGGCAAAGATTAAACATTATAAGCATATAACCAGCTCATAAAATGAGTTCTAAATGTTAAGCATGAAAGGGTGAATTTGCCTAAGGGGACTGCTCTGAGCTCTGTTGGCTCAGGGAAACTTGTTCCTCGAGAGACATATTTATCCCTGTAGTTTATTTGTACTACAAGAAGCACCACTGTAAACTGGGGACTTCACTGTGTGAAGTGCAGCCCAGACATCCAGTAGGAACCAATTCTCCGTGAATATTTTACATCAACATTAATAGGACAGGCCTAGGCCAATAATAAGGGAAGGTTTTCTATCCTCGTTTCACAGCTGGGAAACCGGAATCTACAGGATGAAGGACTTTTCCCAGTGCCTGCTGGTGGTCATGAAAAAAGCAAGGGAGCTCAGTTCAAGCCTACAGCACGTCCCACTGCAGATCCTTAGCAGAATCAATCCCTAACCTGCTCTTGCAGATGAGCAGCAGAAGCTCTGGGCCCTTTGCACCATTGCCACCTCATGCCTTCCCATGACAGACTGCTTTATGGTCAAGATCAAATGTGGACAAGGTAGAATAAAGCTCCTGGAATGTATTCTCTCTCCACAAGTACAGCCAATGACCAACCCATTAACTGCAAAAGCAAATGTTGCTTATGTGATTTACACAGACAGGAAAGAAAAGAGGCCACAAAGAGGTTATAAGAAGCAGCAGCAGCATTTTTTGGATGGTTGACTTAAGATCAAGGATGGTGGAAAACAAAGACCAAAATGGAGATAGCCCTGTGTTTACAGTCCTTTATAACTGACTTGATTTTTCAGGAGCTCTCCCAGAATAGTTCATTTTGCACCTAACTCCTTGACAAAAAGCCTTTTAAGTCTGTAGAGTTAGCAGCCAAAGAAGCATTGAAGATTGCATGAGTCAAAAGAAGAGTTAAATTTTACATTAAAATCATAGAATCAACCAGGTTGGAAAAGACCTCAGAGATCATCAAGTCCAACCTATCACCCAGCACTTCATGACTAACTAAACCATGGCTTCAAGTGCCATGTCCAATCCTTTTTTGAACACCTCCAGGGATGGTGACTCCACCACCTCCCTGGGCAGCACATTCCAATGGCAGATCACTCTTTCTGTGAAGAACTTTCTCCTCAAGCCTAAACCTCCCCTGGAGCAGCTTGAGACTGTGTCCTCTTGTTCTGGTGCTGGTTGCCTGGGAGAAGAGCCCAACCCCCACCTGTCTACAGCCTCCTTTCAGGTAGTTGTAGAGAGCAATGAGGTCTCCCCTGAGCCTCCTCTTCTCCAGGCTAAACACCCCCAGCTCCCTCAGCCTCTCCTCATAGGGCTGAAAATCCAAGCCTTTCCTCTCCTCTAGGCTAGCTAACATTTCCTCTTGTCATCTAACCAGAGTTTGTTTTCATGTCTCATTTTACTTCTTCTACTGATGTATTGGTCTGCTAGGCATTTTTGTGCAAGTTTCATTAAAAATATTTCACAATATCTCTCTAAAATGTGATCTGTGCTTTTGTGCCGATTGAAGACGGTACAGCAGCTTGTTGAAGCATATTCTTTTATATTTCATCAAAACAGATATGTTTTAAATGGAAATCTCAACTACTATGTTTCCCTGTGGAGATGAAAGTGAGGTTTTTCAAACTGTCAGTACAATTGCTTTGAGTCTGATTCTCTTGTCAGATGTACCTCAGTAAATAAGGAGACATTCTTCTCAAATCAGTGGAATTATTCTGCTGAAAAACTTCAATGCATGATCTAGCAAGGGCCCTTGTTTTTATTATGTATCAAGCCAGGCTGTCTGAGCTGTCCCAGAGCTGCCTGTTAGTGGTGTATATTTAACTAGAATATTAATGAAGGGAAAAATCTAAGTATTTGCAGTTAATGTATTTCTTTAAAACTTCACAATAGGAAAGAACATGTTTCACATTACCGCTTACCTCCTCTAAGGCAAGAGCTGTTCCAACGGGGTAGACTGTGTGAGACATTATGTTACATACCACCAGAGAGCCTCAAGTATCTCTAAGCAATCTGAAATTCTTTAAATCTGCAAATCAAACCACTGCTGTGTATTGTAACAAGCTGTGCTGTGCCGTGCCATCTCCTCTCAAGTCAAGGAAAGAGATGAATAATTCACCAGAGTCTTTTTTAATTTCTAAAGTAAATACTTTAGTGCTGTTCATTTCAATAGGTGTTGCAGAAAGTGACTGTCGTTTTGGGATCCAAAGGCTCTCATAGTTGCATCAGATTTCATACTTTGCACTTTTTGTCTCCCTGATTTGTGGTCGTTTTGGTGTCTGAAGCTGTCCAGAATCTTGAGATTTGTTACGCTTGTCTGCTGCCAGGTCGCCTCAAGCACTCATCTTTTCCTTTCTGTAGGATAACCAGGCTTGGGCCTGTTCAATACATGTGTGGGAAACCTCCCAAAACAGGCATGGTAGGAAATGGTGTCATATATTCAGGTCCTGACTCTCCTCTCCCTGATTTAGCCTGGAACTAGAGGCCTCCTGTAGAGAGAATTTTCACTGCTGGGCTTTCTTTCAGGAGCTGGATTGCTTACTCCAGCTTCTTGATTGACCCATCACAGTATCACAGTGTATCAGAGGTTGGAAGGGACCTCAAGAGATCATCAGGTCCAATGCCCCTTCCAGAGCAGGATCACTTAGGATAGTCTGCACAAGAATGCATCCAGGTGGGTTTTGAAAGTCTCTAGAGAAGGAGACTCCACAACCCCCTGGGCAGCCTGTTCCAGTGCTCTGTCACCCTCAACAATAAAGAAGTTTCTCCTCATGTTGGGGTGAAATCTTCTATGTTCTAGTTTGAACCCATTTTTCCTTATCTTATCACTGTGAACCACCAAAACCAGCCTGGCCTCCTCCTCCTGACACCCACCCCTCAGATACTTATAGACTTCAATCAGATCTCCTCTGAGTCTTCTCTTCTCAAGACTAAATAGCCCCAGGGATCTCAATAATTATGATGATTATGCCCTGCTCATCAAACATTCTCCTGTATAGGAGCTTAACTTAAAAAACAGTTGGCTTTCTTCTTTTTTTTTTCAACCCACAGGTGCAAACTTTTGCTAAACCAGGCTTAGAGGAGGTGGGAAGTTTAAAGATGGTTGGAAATCTCTGTCCGTTTCTACTGGATTAAGTAAACAGCAGAGAACAAAAGGATTCAGGATCATTTGTCCTGATCAATCTTTGCTGAGTAGTTCTAGTTGGAAAAGAGAATTTCTTTTCATTGGAAATTTGACTCTTATAGATTTGTTTTTGTTATCAGTGAGAAACTTAGTTCTCCATTTTCTCATACACCATTCGATAGGGGAGTGTGTGGTGGGGGAGAGCAATTAGGAAATGTCATGTTATTTTATTTTCATTATAGGAACTTTTTCTTTTTCCTTTTTTTTTTTTTTTGGTATTATGGAAATATTTTGTATTGCTGTGCTGAAGAAGTATAGTTTTTCAGGAAAAAAAAACCAAAACAAACCTGCAAGAACAGAGGCTGACTTCTTTCTTTCTGATTTCTCTGGAGATTAGCTTATTTGTCCAAAAGAAATTTTTTTTTTATTAAAACAAAGCCCCATTTTCCATAAAAAAACCCCGTTCTGTGGAAATGTTTGTCAATCCCAACTTGCTTTTACTGTTGCTGAATGCTGCTCAAAATGTGTCATGGTTCAGTTTTCAGCAGTAGGTGACCCACTCTCTATACCCCTACCTGAGGGTGTGTGTATATGTATTTTGCACATGTGCATACCTGAATCACAGAATTAGCCAGGTTGGAAAACACCTTCAAGATCATCAAGTCCAACCTATCACTAAACCATGGCACCAAGTTCCTCAGCCAGTCTTATTTTCAACACTTCCAGGGACGGTGACTCCACCACCTCCCTGGGCAGCCCATTCCAATGGCCAATATCTCTTTCTGTGAAGAATTTCTTCCTAACATCTAGCCTAAACCTCCCTTGGTGCAGCTTGAGACTCTGTCCTCTCCTTCTGTCACTGGTTGCCTGGGAGAAGAGACCGTGCATGCACAGGACTGACTTTTGCCCTCAGCTGCATGTGTAAATCCCATTGGGGATTTCCATCAGTGTTACGCATATGTGAATGAAACCAGAATTTGGCTCGAGGTTTGTGATCGATATATAAATATATAAAGCTTAACGAGTGATGGTAGATGCTGGGAGAAAGCTGTTACATAAATGTTAGTCATTATTATTTGCAGTAATTATCTACAGCTTTAACTATGGCAAACTTCCATGTAAAACCAGCTAGCCCCTGACATATGGCTTCTGTGCTTCAGTTCTAGATTCCACCAAAGTGCACAACAAACTCTTTCTTTAAAGGCCTGTGCCTAAAGGGAACATCTAAACTCTGGCACATGATAGCAGACCTAAAGATGAGGAGAGAATTATTCCATCCTTATTAGCAGCAGCAGCAGCAGCATTCTGACTCACAGAAAGGAATGGGTGTTGGACTGAACCCTATCATGTGAATAACATGCTCCTCAGATGCATTACAGCCATGGGCAATGTAGGCAGCAAATCAAATTCAGGTTGGAAGTGGGTCAGGACTGCAGAACATTTTGTAACCATATTTTTCTGGTGTGGCTGCAGATTAGCTGGATCTTTATTTTGGGGATGTCTTCACTCTTTTTGGTTTTACTTTTAAACTAAAGTGTTAATTACTAAAGTATTAACTACCTAAAAACCCAACCCAAACCAAACCAACAAACAAAAAACCCTCAAATCCCACCACCACCAAAAAAAAAAAAAAACAAACCAAGAAAAAGAAAAGAACCCAAATAAAATCTTCCATATGTCTACTAACTTTTTTTTTTTTTTTTTTTTTTTTTTTAGATTTTCCCATTTCTGACATGGCCATTACAGCCATTTAAAAGATGAAACACAGAAACTGTTGAGCAGCATACAATGCTGCTACTCAATAGTCTCAGGAGGAAGCAAGGAATATGGCATCTGACTGCAACTACTCGAGAATTTAGGCACACAGCCTGTAATTTCCAAATTGATTTTGGCCAGGACACCAGGGCTAACACCCACAATAAGTATAAAGTGCCATGGGATCTTTAATGACCCCACTGCTTTGGACACTATTTTACATTTATTTAATGCACATTTTATGTTTGTGAATAATATACTCCATAAAATGTATAAAATATATACAGTCAGGAAACACCAAACATTGCCAGTTTCCCAAAGGCAATTTTGGAGCTTGCAGAGAGCACTCTCAGGCCTCAATTCATGATCATGTTAAACTTTGTTTATATGAGGTAATCCAATATTTTATTCATTAAAATGCACCCTGCACCTAAGAGGAATTAAACAAATACTTTAGTATGCACTAAAATTGTTCTTCCCCCTTCAGTGAGGATTAAGCAGAAATAGTTTGTGGACCCCTGGACCTTTTGTGGTCAGGGGGACTGTGGACACTGGCTTTGCTGGCTTCACAGCAGCTCTTTGGATCTCCTGCTGGATTTTTACTGGCAAAGGCAGGGAAAAGAAGCCTGGAGAGGGCAGAGGGAAACTCGTGTGATGAGCTGCCAAGAACTCTGAAAGCCTATGGTGTCCTCTTCACAGCTGGGGAGAAGCTTTTATCCAAAGACAGCAGGTGGAGATCCTACCTCACCTTTGGATGTTCTGAGACTGGGGATAGCTGAAGGTAAAGAGAAATGGTGGGCACCAAACTGAGGAGGAGAAATGTGTAGCAGTCATTCAATATAATGTAGCATGGTCTGATTAGTAACTAAATGGAGTAAACATCTGCAGTTCTGAATCCAGAGTGACATCTTCTCTAGGCTGCTAACCTTAGGGGTTAATTGCCACTGAGTAGCTATGATGAGAATTCAGGTTTCCCTCTGTTTTTAGGCCAGCTATAAAGGCCCTTTGTGTTATACTGATGGTAATTTTGCTTGGGTGCAAACAGACCAAGATTTTCAAAAATAGGTCACTAAACTTAGGCTCCAAGGAGTTTATATGTAGACACATAACACAGTAATCTGATTAAAAAAAGTCAATCTGAGTGCCCAAGGTCTCCCAGAGTTGTTAGATCTGTAGCCAGGCAAATACAGAAAGCTATAATCAGCTCTGTGCAATTTATGTACATATTTGTAATTTTAAAGATTATGCTTCTATTCTGGTAATGACTGGGGTTTTAAACAGCCTTTTTTATTTACTTTTCTTTTTTTTTTTCCTTTCCCCCCTAGGGAAAATGATGGCAATGGTTTCCTGAAATCCAGATCAAGTCTCTAGGTTACCCATAGCGTTCTGATCTGTATCCTGGTTAGTACAATGTGTGGCTTCTGGAGTCAGTGTCAGAAGTAGAACTTCTTCAATTACCACTTCAAGATAAAACTTCCTATCAGTGCTGAGAGCTGCTGACACAGTTTGCACTCAGTAGGTGGATCAGATACAAAAGCACATATCACACACCTGAGAATAAGGTTGTGTACTTCCATATCATTTTTTTCAGGCAAGAATTCCAGTGGTTCTACAAAATATTAACAGTGAGGAAATCTGTGCAGTATTTTTGGGACACAAGTGAGCATTGTCCTGAGACCCACCCTGGCATAAGTAACTTGAATTTTCTCCTTAATCTCTTTCTAATCTCCTAGAAATCTTTCTGAAGATTGACAAATGAAAATATTATCTTGTGCCATGGATTAATGTAAGGAAAGCTCTTTTATTTTTCCCCTCTGGGGGAAAAGGTCCAATTGTTAGCCCCCACTACTGCCACTGAGAAGGTCTGGACTTTGAACACCATTTTTAGTTTTCAAGGAGCAGAGACTTGCAGGACCCGAGGTGCATTTTTGATGTGGATGCGCCATTTGGAAGACATCTGTGCCACAGAGCCTCAACATCTGACCTTTCACTGAAGACTTTGTTGTCTGATAATGACTGCATCCAAACCAATGTGGTATGTGCAAACATGTGTGTGTGTCATCCATTTATGCCCTGCTTTGCTGTTGCTCTTTGCAGCCAGTCCCACCTCCTACCCAGCAAGTGCTGTGTGCTGCTGGAGGGAAGGGAGCGTTGCCAGTCCCTCTGTGGCCAGCCTCTGGCGCAGCTTTCTGATGAAGGCTCACTTCTCACATTTCCTTTCTAAAGAGACCTTCTTGTGCTGGACTCAGCCTATGCTTGGGACTCTGTGACATCAAGCACAGAGGAGGTCAGG